>NC_060209.1:77460000-77770000 GCF_021130785.1 Homalodisca vitripennis
ACATATTATGTGTGTATACATATCACTCCTTATGTTTGTTTAACTTTTTACTATTATTTGGTTTTGTTTGATTTGTGTAATGGTTTATATACTTATAATATCTAAAAATGTTGAAACATGCAAATTATTTAAATTAAGTTCACCCTCTGCCAAAAGAGACTGAATAGGGTTTAAATGTACTTTGCCAACTGTATATAAAATGTATATATAATGCCAATATATTAAAAAATAATTTGTTTTCCTTTTCCACACGTGCTTTGTGTAGCACATGGAATTGTATTTTATTTGTTAACATTTTGGTAAATAAAGATTTTTGTGAACTGTGAACACACACACACACACACACACACACACACACACACACACACACACACACACACACACACACACACACACACACACACACACACACACATATATATATATATATTTAATACAGTATTCTTCCTACACTAAATGTTTGTTTTCTCAATATATTTTGCAAAGAGACAAACATTATTAAAGCATAACGTGCAACATTAACAAGATAATGAAGTATTTACCTGAGAACCGGAGAAACCGCTGCTCGGGGACAGACTAAGTAATTGCCAATCTAGGTACCGGTCCAGTGCTGAGTGTGCTTTACTTGTTTATGCTGCTCTGGAGAAATTGCTACTGACTTTTTGATACTCTCTAAGTTATTAATAGATTAATTACCACTTAGAATTCAACTCGTTTTAACCCTGGTACTAAAACAGTGCAAATTCGTTAAATGGGATAAGGGAAAATATAACAATGTATGATTTCTTAGTCTTACTTGCAGTGTGGCTTGATTCGGAGCAATAAACTATTATACTTACACAAAATGTATTACAAATTTTTATTTTATATTTATATATGGAACAATTTGATAATATAGATCTATGATATGCAAGGTGTTACGCTAGGGTTGGCTCAACTTCATGAACGTCAGACCGTATGTGTGTCATATATAAAATCACGTCTCATAAGTTGAAACTTTTAAGGCATTTACATTAAGGTAATCGAAAAATTAATAAAAAGTTTAATAAATAATAACAGTTTTTGTTTCAAAATGACGGCTTCGAACATTTTTGACAATTAAATACCTCGTAGGCTAAAAAAATATTTTAAAGAATTATATTTTTTAAATTTAAAGACTGGTTAAAGGTATTATTTTAGTTTAAACTGTTTAAAAAACGAGATAATGTTATTATTCTATAAGTCATATTAAACGTTATTGTTATGTTTAGAAGTAATTTTTGAAAAAAACCATCTCCCTTTAGAAAGAAGTGTTCAATTCTGATTTAAAACAACAGTTAATGATGATGAATAACAGAATTAAAAATATCTTCACTTGGGTTTAAGGGAATCCATTCCAGCCGTAAAAAATAAGCATTCAACTAATTTCCAGTAATGTTCCACTAATCATCAACCTTTACACAAATTTAATATCATCACACAAAACAGTGCTCTCGTCGCAACGCAGTGCCTGTCAATGCAATTCCTACTATGCGCTTTACTGCAGTGCATTGCAAACAGTATTTCATTGCCTGTCCAGGCGTTTTATTACCAAGCACTGTCCGAGATAACGGTTTAGTATTTATTACAAAAGTAAAGATAAAGAGTAACTTCGATGCGAACATTTGTAACGTATATGGTCTTTAAAGAAGTGTCTGTTGTATATTTTTTTATTTTGAAACAAAATAAAGAATCCAGCATTAAAAAACATACATTTTTAATGTAGGTTTTCATGTGCAGCAAAACATTTACTATAAATTGTTGTTTTTAAAACAAATGGGTATAAAATGTGACATTTTCCTGTGTGTAAGACCTCCCTATATCACCTATGGTTAGATATCATAAATCAGTATGCAGTGAAAACAAATGTACAAGTAAGTTGAGCTATAGACAAAGTGATTCGCAGCATGACGAGAATATCTTGAACAATTCGTAAGGATATTCGAGTAAATAGAACTAATTATTAGCGATTTTATAAGTGAAATTAAGGTGAAATGAATGTCGTGAGTAAATACGTGTGAAATTTACAGAGAATAATGTCAAAGTGAGGATAAAGGATACAAACCTACATTTAATTACTTACCATCTCAAATTAAGGAAATTTACAATTCTAAAAAGGATGAATTTTAATCCTTTTATTTTTATTGTCATAATCCATTATTGTTTTTTGTGGTTTTTTCAGAGATCATACAATTGCAGCATTAAATTTGTGCACTTTAACAGATCTACAAGTGCATTACATTCCTCATGATTAAATGTATGAAGGCTTAGGAAAACAGTTTTCACATACTTCTTTTTTCAGAAAATATTAAATCCTCGCGTCTATATGAAAAATAAATAGTTAAACACCGAAATAATTCCGATGGTTGTATTTAAGTGTTCTACGCAATTATTTGGCTTGCTTCACTCGTACAGGATTTAACTGAAGATCATTTAAAATTAGTAGACGATTTCACACCGATTTTCAATAATATATTTTAGTTTTGTTTGACTTTTAATGAAATCCTTACAATAGTTACAAATCTGTTAGTTTGGAAACAAACTTTAGCCTATAGTTTCTCATAGCCCAGCATCCCTCAATTAATTTATAGTTTCTGGAAGACGACTCCTTATTTCCTATTCCATTTCTTACACGTACATAAGAATATTAATTTTAAAAATAACAGTGTAAATATTAATTTTAACCTAAGAACAGCACTTTAATTTGATATAGTTCTTCCTGTTAAGTTAGAATTATATAGATTCTCAGTTCCCACACAGAAATAATATCAATTTTTTCTCATGGCATTTACGGGTACTAGACATTTTAAGGATTCAAGGACAGTTTTTTTCTACCTAGTTTTATAAATAACATAATTGCGATATTTGTAAATGTTTACACGTCAGCCATTTGAAACGAAATATTGTACCAAGATTGCCAACGATCATAATAAAAACATTTAAACAGTCAATTTTTTAAGCAAGTTTGAATTTGTTTCAGCATTCATACCACCAATTCTTGGTGATAGAATGTTTTTTGTTATTTACATGTAAACTATATTTTTTTAACCGTTAGAGAATACAAAATAGTTATTTTACAAATTTGTTTGTAAATTATAAGAGCATTCAAGTACAACCTTTTCTATATAAAAATAAATGTATGATATTTTGAGTCTAAACTGCTGGGACAGTTATCGTTTTTAAAGACCGCGTTTATTTGAGGCATTTTTAACGGGTGTGGTTTAGGCTTCTCGGAATGAATAAATGCAACACCTTTTATTAATTAATACCGCGAGGGTGATTTAAATAGGCAGATTTGTCATACAAAACCTACCTAAAACATACTTAATAATTATTTGTATTTTAGTTGTTGATTACCACAAATACATTATACATATGTGTACTAAAAATATCTAGTCTAAAAAGTTATGTAGTTTTTTCCAATTAAGTAACATAAATAAAATACCTAGCCAATCATAAAAAACATCAGAATCAATAAAACTTAGTAATGAAGTAAGTTTATCATTTCTAAGCGTACGTACATCTCGTAAGACATAAAATGCTGTATTTATCGTCATATATCATTTAGAGAAAAAATGTAACTGTATGTGTCACGTTGTAAAAGCAATGATACGGAATTTCTTGTCAAAGATATAATACCTAGAGTTAATGCGCTAAAAGTAGCTGTATTGAGGGTGGTATAATCGGTAACTTGAATTGGGATGAAAAATGTATAAAGTGTAGAAATATATTTATATTATTATCTTTTGCATCCCGATTACAATATTTGTACGATAATATAATTATCATCAGAGAGTGGCAAGTTACGTAACTTATGAGCTAAACTACATCGTACATGACATGACGTTATGTTAAAAGCAGCTACAGTCTACTGTGTTACGTAGTTACATCGATTAATATAGTAACTCCATTCAATACTGCAATTATTTAGTTACATGTCATAAAAGGTTATGATAAAATACATTATTAACCAGCTTTCCGGAAGCTTGTGCTTTAATTAATTGCAAAACCTGTTTCTAACGTGTTATCAAATAGTTTTGTTATGCTCTTCGAATAACGAATTATATGTAAATGTGTGAGAGAGAGAGAGAGAGAGAGAGAGAGAGAGAGAGAGAGAGAGAGAGGAGAGAGAGAGAGAGAGAGAGAGAGAGAGAGAGAGACAGACAGACAGACAGACAGACAGACAGACAGACAGACTTCTTCCTTAAACGTCATGTATAGAAAAAAATCATTCGGATATTTAGTTTTATTAGTTCTATCAGACGTGCATAACCTTCTACATATATTGTGTATTTATATGTATATATATAGAATTCTTGTAACTTTGGTTAGGAATTAATTTACATATTTGACAATACAAATAAATGTAATAGCCCACAAAAGTGACAAATGCTGCAAAGCCTAATACTATTACTCCAAAACTCGTTCCATCAATGAATATCAATTTATATTGTCAGAACATGTCGGTATAAACCTCACTTGAATATTATCAGGTTCTTTCACAACTGTTATCATTACATAGTCTGTGAATTTAATCTATTATAAATTAGAATATTTTACTTGCACAAACGTAAATGAAATTTTATGTATCATTGAAAGTAATAAATTTTTACCAATATAACTTTAATTTCGTGATGTAAAAGCATTCATTTTAGAGAGATTGTTCTGAAAAAAAATTTCCCAATTACATATTAAGAAAAGAGAATCATAATTTGATTATAATACATTGAAACAACACATTTGAAATATATAGTTAATTTCATTCTCAACATATCCTGCGGAAATAGGGACTCCTGGCAGACAGAAGAGTAATTGTTTCAGCCTACTGAACGATAGGCTTCAATGATGCTCAGCCAAATTCCACCGTTGGACAAGGACCATAATACAACTTATTCTTGTATATATGGAAATGAAGTTACATGCAAGATTTTACGTCTACAGATGCAATATTCCTCGCAATATATTGCAACAAGATAAAATTTACATTTTTGTTTAGGTGTTATAGTAGAATAAACAGTTTTTCAGTAAATTAGGGAGGATACTACAATGCAAGAGTGGGGTAAAATAAAATCATTCTAATATTACTACCGAATTTTAAGATAGAGTTTCTACTTTATTTTCTCTAACCACTTTATAAAAAACGAATTTTACATTTTAAAACCTTATATAGTTGTTATAAGTTTCTTTGCCAATTTATGTTTTCTGGCATTTTCTCGTTTCAATGATTTTTATTCTTAATACCAACGTAAATTTAACAGTTAACGCTAAGTCTTATCTCAGGGAGTACACCATAATCGAACTCTGTGTTACCTATGTTGAAATGAAGCTTCATACAAATTTTCGTCTATGTCAGTTCCTTTTCTAGATATCTCGTGGACAGACAGACAGATACAAATCAAATATTTTGAGACTCAGGTATTGAGGGAGTATACTCGTAAATTATGTGAGTAACCATTAACTGGTAACAAGGCATCCCAGCACCGAGTTCTGCAGTAGGCAGCCGGTGTGATATGGAGTCAGCACATGAGGGGTGTGAGGCCATCACATATCAGTTACAATCTTCAGCAGTAACTACAACGGGTTTATCAGAATACTTTATCAAGGCTCTAACTAACCTTTACTGTTTTTATGTTATTCGTCATGTTTTATTATGAATCTAGTAGACATTATACAGGAAAGTCCAAATTTTGTGTAGATTGTGTTTCGAGATAGAACTCCAAAATTCTGATTTTCCGTTAGATGGGAAAGCGTCCTTGAGCCCCAAAAATGTCTTACATCGAGGTGAAATTTTCTTGCTGTCGTGCACACATGTATCGCAGCTAAGTCAGCTCCCGTTTCATATTTTTTCAAATAAATATTAATTTTATTGATCAGTAATTAAAAACTACATAACTGAGTTTTAAAGTAAAAAAAAGAGAAAATGTTGAGAGAAAAATATAATTTTTATAAAACTGTATAGAATAATTTAACACATTTATAGATTAGATCAAAACAAAATAACATGTAAACAATAAACAAAGTGTAAGTACGGGTCCTCGATAGTTTTCTAGAATTGCAAATAATGGCTATAGTCCACCAAAGTTCAAATTTAAAATCTTAAATGATAAAGTGTTTATATAGAAGCAATAAATTTACAAGTGTGCAAAATAATTTACCAAAAATTAAACCAAATCTGTTTACGTAAATAACTTAAGTGAACTAAACACTAGAAATACTAACCTGATAAGACGGCAATTTGTGTACTAAAATTAAGTTGAAAACTTCGGAAAGAGACGAAGAAGGTGCAATTTGTCAAGCTGGCAAACATTTTAAATGGGCTTAAAATTTTAAAAGACATTTTATAAAACTTTGTTCAAGCAATGCAATATATTTTCACACATACTATGGAATAAAGAATCAGGATGGCTTCTACATTCTAACATTCCAGCTGAAGCATCGCCCGAATTCCTTTTTGCATTCCAACTGTTTAGGAACTAAAATAGCAGTATTTTTTATTTTAATAAGCATATGAAGCAGAGTTCGAGGTAAACCTTCAGTGTTTCATTTTATTAGTAAAAACAAAAACAACAACAGTCTGTATACGGTATACTCTAAAATATTGTACAAGTGAATACGTTTTATGTGTTTTCAATAAAGTCACCATTTCTAGAAACAATTTACATATAATTATACTTGTATTCCATTCTTATTTATAGGTTTCATGATATTAGATATTAAATTTTGAAGCCGTTGAAGCATCATCCGTTTGATAATTTCAATAGACAACCTACGATATACAGGGTGTAAATTAAGTCCTGACATGCCTGATATTCCAAACAGACTGAGATATCAAAGTTCAAGCTTCACCATACTTGTTAAAATAACTTGGTGGATTTTTTGGAAGATAAAAAATTCCCTTCCCTTTTCTAATGGGGGGAATTTATATCCTTTAAAAATCCACAAAAGTATTTTAATAAGTATGGTTGAGGTTGTACATCGATATCTCAATCCGTTTAGAATATATCCAGGCGTATCAGGACTTAACTTACACACTTTATACATATTTCCACCTGCGGCGGACAGAAATTTTAACTAAATTTTTATACTACAGTATAATCTAATATTATCTGTGTGAATGTTTTTTTTTATTCAATCATGTAATAACTGCTGAAACGATTATACTAAAATCTTACATGGATATAATTAGGGTTCGTGGTTAACATATTATAGCCTAATTTCTATTTTAACATTCATCCGGGCTACGCTCCATTGGCCATAAAGTTGAGAAAAATGCCATATTGATCTCGGAAGTTTAATTACAGCAAAGAAATATTCTGTGTAAACATTGCTCTATGACAGCACAACCAACTTTTAATTAATTTAATCAGTAGTTTCAATTTGTTTTCGCTTATAGTCTTGAAAGCTTACGGTATGCTTGATAGTAATAACGCTACTTATCTGCAACCACTTTTCAGAACAGAGTAAGAAAATATCCACACATTAAAAATGTTTATAAAAATGTAATTATAACTGTACATTTTAACAAATTTTAAGTATGCAGTGCTTGTTCTGTTCGGTAATGCAGATATCAGAGTTACTATATAATGTTTACCATAAACTTATAGACTGTTATAAAACCCATATTAGTTACCTATTGACATAAGTAGACTTCTCAAACCTATATGTTTATACATTTTCTTGATCAAGAAAACAAGGCATAATCATTGGCGTCGAAAATGTAATTCACTCCCACGATAGGTCCTTATGCACATTTAAAACCTATTAAATTGCGTGTTGAGTTACAGGAAACTACCAGTATGTTATAAAATATTTTAATTTATTATGAGCTGTCTTCAAGTAAATTACGTATATTATTGAGTGTAAGGTGATTTTATATAAGCCTTTTGAACTCAAAATTAAATTTCTCCACTTTTACTTCGTCACGCGTACCAATATGACGTGCTCAGGGAAAGCAAACTCCGCTAGGCAGATAGCACAAGAGTTCTATACTTACTAATAACATCTTAGTTTATTAGTTTTAATTTGCGTGGGAAAACTAATAAATGAAATACTGCTTTATCGGTCAATATTATTTAGAAATGCTTAATTTTTCCTTCACGTTCCAGCTTCACCAATAAAAGGTAAGTAGCAATAACGTGAAAATAGTGTACGTTTTGTTTTTTGCGTCACATTCTAATCCCCATTCACACTTTTATTTTTTATTTGTTTGAAACTGATGGCAGACATTGAATATTCTGAAGATATATTCATATTCATGAAAGCATCACTTGAAATGGATACCTTTCCTTGAACCTGTTTTTAAAACGCTGCAATCAGCAGTATGGAACTTTTTGCTTATGTTAAAATAAAAAAAATATTATAAATTATTCAATACATAAAAAGTAATATAGTTAATTTAATAAATATAAACTTACATATATTTTTTATTATAACATTGTTATTTTTTGTGGATGAAAAGTAAGTAGTTAGTGTTTATATTATGCTACATTACTCATTTTAAGTTTGCAATAGTGGTATAATACAGAGCATACCATTTTATACTTCATACTTAACCTAGTGCATTCTTATATTTTAGAATCAGCTGGTGCATTTGTAAGAAGCATGGCTGAGAAATTCTCTGTTTATGAGCAAGCTCAGATTGCTTCGCATTGTGTCAAAATTGATTATTTTAATGCAAATATGGTAGCGGAGAGATGAGGGAGTAAATGTTTCAATACATCCAGAGAACAATATTAAGAACTGTTATGCAAATCAGATGACCTCGGGCTCTGTGAAATACAACAAGAAGTGGCCGCCCATGTACATCAAGAACCGTTAAGGAAATGTTTACTGGTAACTCAAAAGAATCAACAAGTCAGGTAAGTCGTGAAAGTGGACTGACAAAGCATACAGTACGTATAGTGTTGCATAATGAACTAAATTTTCACCCATTGAAAATGATCACTTTTAATTTGTAATTAATGCTGGGCTGGCACTGAGATTATCCACAACGGTTTTAAAATATTTTGTGGAGTGACGATACCGTGTTCTATATTGATGTTTATTGTAAATCTACATAATTGCCATTACTGTGTGCCACGTGATACAGATCCCGAAATGATCCGGTTACAAACTTTCCTCAAACCGTCCAGTGACTGCGTGGTGTGGAATGACTGCAACAAAACTCTTTGGTCCCACATCTTCTGCGTGACGTCATCAATGCTGATACCTTCAGATGCTTCGAGACTATATGTGGCTTTAATATAACAATGAGACCCCTCAGATATTGATGACCTCATTTTTTATGCAAGATGTGACCCACCCCACTTTGCAATAATGGTTGAACCAAATGCTGAGACGACGAATGGCCTGCAAGATGTCCAGATCTTACTCCATTTCATTTATTTTGTTTATGTGAAGTTACGCTAGGAGGAGTTATAGAAGTCCAAACCTCGTACATTGGAAGAATTGGAATATATAATTCAAGGGTCATCATCACCAACATCCCAATTGACTTTCTTCAATAAAGTGCAAATTGCATCTCTGGCCGTTTGAGGAAGTTAGTTAAAAACACCGGTGCTTACGTTGAGGTTTAACTTATTCGTATGCTTTCACACACACAAATTATAATAACAGTTTTATTATAACTAGTAACTTATCACTCAACCTGTAGTTACTTTACTTTTAGGAGGTAAGGTTTTAAATATTTTCATTTCTACAGTGCAACACTAATTTTAACCAGAGTTACATACGTTCTGAAAACATTGACCCCCACTTGAGTATTATTAGGGAAATTTGGCAAAGTATATTTGAGATTTGAGAAAACAAATCTCATACATTTCACTCCCCACTCCAAGAGCTGTAAACCAAATTACAGTTGGTTAAACAAGTTGAGTCGTATTCGTCCTGTGGTTGGGATTGTCGATCGTATATTTTGTTTCCAGAAATACAAGGTTATGGTTTGTGTCAGGAAAGAATATTATTGGTTTATCATAATACGTCAGTGCATTTAAACGACAGTTAAAACAATTCAACTGTCAAAAAGGGTCCATTGGTATATAATATATACACACTATTTATATATTATATTGTAAAATACATAAATATGTAAAATTTATATATGTATAATTTGGTAAAATTCATATTCATTGCTACAGATATAAACAAAGAGCAACGAAAAAAATAAGTGATTATTAATTAGAATAACCAACAGAGATGACTTTTACCTTTTGCTTAAGATGATAGAAAAACGCCATTTTTGAACATTCCAAGACTTTAATGTATCTATACTAAGAGGAGAAACGCTAGTATCAGTAATATGTAAGCAAATATAGACTATCGGAACCTAAATACATTACGGGGTCGAAAGAGTGGTTACCATTCGGGATCTGGGGTGCTTTTATCAACGGACCTGATAATCGTCTTGTGGGTTTTGTGAACAGATCCACAAAAGGCATAAGCAATCTCCGAGCTCTCAAGTTTATATACTGCTCCCTCGTAAGACACGTGTTGGAGTTTTCGACGATAGTGTGGTCGCTCTTTCAAGTTGGTCACATCAGGGCTCTTTAAACATTCAAGACAAGTTTGTGATAATTGTGGGAATGAGGAACGGCCTTCATTACAGACATGTGCCGGTCGAAGAGATATCATCGGACATGGGCTTGGTGTCACTTGAAGGTAGAAGAAAGATCAAGGACGCCATGTTCCTGTACAAGCTTTTAAATTGTCTCATCGACTGCCCCCAACTGCTCGAAAGAATTAACCTAACAGTGCCTTCTAGAACTAGGTCTCAGGAGCTTACCTTGTCGATCTTGTAGAAACGAAATGTAGCTATATAGAAGCGAATAATGATACAAATTGCTCAAACTGCGGGTTATACTTCAAGAATATTATTGTTATTGCACTATATAGTCTATTCTTGTTATTTTCTTGTTGTATAATTTATAAGTTGTTACAGTATTTTTCAGAGTTTACTTTAGTGTTATTTTTGTTTTTTTTTTTTTAATAATTGTGCTTTAAAACTGTAATCTACTGTGTTTTACATGAGACCTTTTGTTTCTTTTACCGTTTTTGCGCCTGCTCATTACACCTACACATATAATACGGTAGTTGTACTTTTCATTCTATAATTTGGATACAATTATCGAGTTTCTGTTTGTTTTTTTTTTTTTTTTTTTTTTTCTAAGACATTTACACACTGTTATTGTAAAGAATGCATGGACTTTAAAAATAGTGGTAGCAATCGTGTAAGTTTTTTTTTCTTTCTTATTTTTCTCACATGGTATACCATTGGAAATAAAATAAAATACAATAACATTAAAAGAGAATCAAAGAATATTGCTCAGTTCTAAGCAATGATAAAGTGGTAACCTTCTATTCCCATGTTAGTAAAGAATTTTAAGAAAGTTGGTTGTAAATAGAAGATAATTAATTAAATAAATATTTACAACAACTCGTTTAAGGCGTTAAAACATTAATATATATGTGATTAAAATAAGAACTATTTTCCTTAATGCAATCAATAGAATCTCATCTAAGCAAATTTTATAGATTCGATGTAATTAAGTCAAGCAAAATCTACATAGCGGAGTAGTTTTAAGAATATTTCTTTTCATAGCTTAAACGTATCATAGGCATCGAGGTCAATTTCAGCTCCGTGATACTTCTTACGGAGAATATCTTTAATTTACATTAAATTTTATCATACGATTTTGATTAATCAAGTTTATTATATAACTTATGTCTTAATAGTGACATTAAATAATTTCCGTAAGAGGAATCTATGGTACTTAAATGAAGAATATGAAGATCTGAAAATATTACATTAGAGACATTGCATTAAAACATCTACGGTAATGTTTTAGATAAATTGTGAATTTAAGAAGTTATTCACTGGAGGTCCATATTGAATTCCACTAAAGTACCAAGTTTATTTACTTCAATCACTTAGCGGCTTGAAGGTTTCTCCAATGTTGCAGTATCGATTGAAGTGATAAATATTCATGGTAGACCTGTCTACCAACGTTACAGTTGAACTCGCCATATTATGATGAGGAGTTTGCAGTTAAAAAAAAAATACCAGGGACGCATTCATTTAACAAAACAAAATATGTGGCAGTCAACATAATTGCTACCATTACAATTGAAAGCACCCTCACTTACAAATTCAAAGCTTCTGAGTGGTCTGCGTGGAATTAAAAATATTTGTTAGTAATTACATAACTAAACATTACAGTAGTAATCACATGAAACATCGGGATATAGAATAATCGGCTATAACGAAACATAGTTACAAAAGCAACGATGCAGTATAATTCATCAGCACGAAAATAGTTGCAGTAAATCCTTACTACTAGCGAAGTATAATAAGATAAAATGCATTAATAATCAAGAGATCACGTAATTGTAACAAAGAAAATAAAGTGAAACTATACAAAATCTGGCAGCCAGATATAAAGTGGATGTTATGACGAACCTAGATAATAGTCATAACATTGGTTGCGTAGTCGAAGACCAAAAATTATGGGTTATGCGCTCTATACAAAATTCCGATATGGTGCTTTATGCTACCAAAATGAGTAGGCTACACGAAAATGTTTTTTCAAAAAGAGGAGCAAAATAAATTAGTGATAATTGGATTTTTATATTATTATTGCCAACAGACATATCATCGTGTGTTTCTTAAAATTATGCCCTTAGCCTGTAAACTCGTACATTTTCCAGCACTTGTCATAAATCTTTCTTCTTTGTCCTATGTATCGGCTCTATTTTTATCATTTTAGGTTTTTTGAATTCTGAAACACCCTTTATATAACTCGCGTCCTCACTATCAGTAAGTATATAAGGGGCAAGGCATTTGAAATCTCAACGCTAAGGTTCTTGAGAATAAATATTAACATAGGGAGGAGAGGAAATAACGTTGATGCTGATGATAATTAGCGTCTTTCAATAATGAAAATCTTATTACACCATTGTTAATTCTTCAAGCTCGTATGATAATAGGAACATTTTTGATGACTATTAATCTTTATGCGTCTTAAAACATGAGAAAAGTTTCTTAAACGTTGGAATCTTTCCTACAACACAAGGATAAATTATTGAGATTTCAGTCAGCTTAAAAAAGACGAGAAATACCAAGCTTAATAATTTTCATTTTACCACAGCAGAGTCAGAAGGTTGATGTCGGGAGAAGATGCAACCATTATTTAGGTGTCAAGTACCCTAAATTATTGGTGAGGTCAGTGTTGATCGTATACCTAAAAAATGTCCTTCCTGCTTCTTCAGACTCTTGGTGGTTTCTAACTAGGTTGTCTTATCACCGCCTCTAAATTCTTTCTTGGGTGGAGACAGATTCATAATCATTCTTTTGGACCTCTAATAGAAATTGGAAGAAATATCCATTCAGGTATAAATTTCAATGTTTCCAAAATTGTCGAAAAACTATAAACTTTTAAAACCAATATTTTTACAAAAAAACTAAACAATTCCAACCAAACCTAATCTGTTTTAATAACAGATTTTTAAAGACACAAACCACTTTAAATGAGTCTCTCCTGTCTCCGTCTCTGGTTTTCAACCATTTAGCCAATGCCACCGTTAGAAGATTAACTACCCCACTTCACATAAACTTTCATAAAACAATTATGTAATAAAAACTATACCACCGTAGCTACGTCATGTGTAGAATACTCGATTCACCTGATGAGACAATAAGAATTGATCTTTTCCTCTAGATTATACTATTTTTTGTAGTGTATGTGTCTCTTATGTTAAACCGATGAGAAACATTCATGTTGGGCTTCCGAATAGTTTGAAAATTTTCAGAAGAACATGACTCCAGATTTCTTAAATCAAGTTTTTGTCAGCGTCAAATTAAAAACTCTGCACTAAGAGTACTCTTAAATTGTACTAGAGCTGAACAACATTATTAATAACAACTCATTAAAAATATTCCGCATGAAGAGGATTTTAATCACTAAGTTGTTCCACTTTTATATTATTAAAAAATTATATATGTTTAGTCTTACAAAAATATTGGTCATGATATTTTTGCTTCGTTTGGAACTGTTTCGAAAGGCATGCTTATGCACCTTATGTACCATATTTAATTTTTAAAACTTCTAGGTTTATTACTTTAGAAAGAATTGAAAATGTCGTTTATTGTTTGATACTTTGTTTGATCAAAACCTTCATCATGTCTTTCTTTTCGTTAGAAATAATATAGTAATATTGATTAATTTCTGCAAATTTATGATAAAGTGTATGAATTTTGGTAAGAATATTTAATGGATCAATAATTTTGCAGACACCTTACTTAACGTCCACAGTTTACCGAACGATACCATGCGCCTTCCCTAACAAGATAATACTGTACCCAAAGCGCGATGTCAGGTGGTTAGTATGCAATACAAGAGTAGGCACTGCGGCAAATCCTCTGTTGACACGGGAATACTAAGTTGTCTGAACCCTCATAAATAACAGATCTGCAGCGTTTTGCTTCATATATTTGTACGAGATCTTCATATTTTTTAATATATGAGCTGATGTCATCGTTCATATCGTATAATATGATTTAAAAAGTGGCATATTATCCTTGTATTATTTTCATTGTGCTCATTCTTTAAAACTTTTATATTACTCTCCTTTTTGTAGTGCTAATTATATATCGTAAACCAATGAATGGAATGAAAGCCAAACAAATATTGATACGTTTTTTATAAAGTCTCCATGTTTTATCAAAATCTAAAGTAACTTTTTGAAACGCCTATTCAGGTAATATAGTATAAAAAGCAGATGCACCAATGTTATTTAATATGTAAAAGATCCTACGTCGTTGAGCTATAACAAATACTGCACCCTACCATATGCGTTACAATAGTGTTACTGATTGTATTGTTTCACTGACCGATAGAAAATGTCCAAAACATCCTGTTTCCTTTACATCTCTATATATTACAAGAGTGTTATAAAATTAAACTTGTGTAACTAACATTTTAACTAAATAAACCTAAGTAGATTAACTCATTAAAAAAAAAAAAACAAGAAATGTTGAAAACACGAAAACAGATTTCACTGAGGATGAAAAATATAGGTTGTAAACATCAAAATAATTCATAGCTTTACTATAATTAAATGTATAATAAATTGACAGCATACTTGACGAGGCTATGGTTCTGACATAATTATACTTTAATACACTAATAATTACACTATTTACACTATTTTAGTGAATTTAAGAAAATTCGTTATCATATGCATGGGTATACAATAAATTTAAAATTTGGTCACAATATAATCTGGTAAAAAAAGTTCTATTAATTATATGAAACACTCAAGTTGAAGAAATACCTATTTTGAAACTTTCATGAAAATTTATTAGTTTGTTTACTTTCGTTTTGATATTTGTACTTTTATTTATATTATTAAAGAACATAAACTAAATTATTTTATAGAAGTTGTAATTATTTGAGGTATTAGATTGGATTGTTCGAGACAGTTTTTTTTTTTCATATACGTTGATTGATTAAAATTCAGAATTCTCATACTCTATTTCTTATAGCCAAGTTTTCAGTTATAGTTTTGAACTTGGCTATAATTTTATTTGAAATATATAGTGAAGTATACAAGCCAGAAGTCACTGCGGGTCACGAAACAGGCTTCGCTGAGGTTTAATGCAAAATTTCAAATGTAGAGCTCAAATTTTTAAGAATTATGTGCTACTATATCTTATATAAGTTAGTCATATAATGAGAAACAGATTATTTACAAGCTTCTGCATTATACGAATTTTTGCCATCAAGATTAACGCATAAGACAATAGTAAAAATATTGTCGGTTATATCCCATGGAAACAGATGTAGCCTAGCTTCATCGACCTCGATTTTCGTATATATATATATATACACAAACACACATTAGAATCTTCTTGTCAAATTCCAAGTCTATACAGCAATTTATTCCCAAAAAATCGAGCGAAAATACACTAAGAAAGTAATAATCTGTTCCAGTTCAACGCTTAGCGAATTAATGGAAATATTTGCGAAATATTCGGGATAAAAGAATCCTTAAAAATATATATGTGTGATATTTCAGACATATTCGATGTAATATGAATATTTGCATAAAAATAAATATAGATTTAATTATTATAAATGTAAATGAACACTCAGAAGCACATACACAAAACAATTTTTGATCTAATTTTTCACACACGATCCACTTTCATAATAAATTTATTTAGTAGAACTAGTTTCAAGTTTGCAATAGACGACGGAAATATAACGTGTATTCGAAACAAGCGCCAGCAAGTTGTGTTTTAATTTAATCCTGTTTCGTTTCAGTTAAGGTTTCTGGGTTCCATTCATAGCATATCTGTTAGAGCTCCCGGTGCTCTGCCACGCCATGTTTTAAATCTGCTGTATCCGTGTGTTTATTATTATTTTAATCCGTCCCTTGAGGCAACGGATCAGATAACATGTCAGAAATATTGTTTGCGAGTTTGTACCTATAATCTACAGTATGTTGTCAATTAACGCAACAGTGGTGTTTTCTTTAAAAGATTATTATCTTATTCGTAAGCAATATAATAATAATATATTACGTGTTATTGTGAAACATTCAACGGCTTTTTCTTCATAATTATTCCAAATAATTAGTAATGGATTGTGAAATAAATTACTACAACCAATAGTTTTACTATCAAACTAATGAATTTGTGGTTTCATTATACGCTGTAGTAACTGTGGTCAGAACAAAATCCTTTCTAATTCGCAAAGTTAGTAAACAAGAAATTTCCAAGTACTGTTAATGACAGGCGTTTAAATACCCTCAGGGAATGTCAACGAAACAAGAGTAATTTGTCTTGTGGTGAGTACTTCCACCTCGAAGCACTACAATGTGTCTCAAAATTGAAAGAGAACGCAAACTTGAATATATTCACATTTCTTTTGATATTTTTAAAACACAAATGTTTTGAACGTTTGAATGTTACGATAGTCATTTTCCGTTTTAAAAAGACAGCAAGAGATTGTAACAAAATTAAAATAATTGGAAGTAACCACATATTGGAAGTCACGAGGTGCAATTACGTAGTTACCTGACTATAATTTAGCTGGCTTAACAAAACTAGAGTGGTTGGCAATCGATTTCTTCTTCAAGGAAAGAACTGAAAAACTTTTTAAAAACCAGTGTGTCAGTGATGAAATTATTTACATAAAGCAAATTGGAACTCAGTCCCATTATCTATTCCAATATAAGAAACGAAAAAAACTCTTCTCAATCCAAACATAACAGAATTTAACAATTTAGTTTAATTGCCATAAACTAAAACTAATAAAAACATATAAACAAAAACAATAAAACGTCACGTGTACATTGAATAGAAGAGGATACAAATGTAATTCAATGTAATGAATCAATTTACGAGAGAATGTTATTTCAAACCGCAAGAATCTTTCATTCAATCGATAGGATTAACGCATTAGGATAACAGCACACTACATGCCAGGCATTCCAGTCGCTACATCACTCGACATTCCAGTTCGCATTCCCTCTCCGCAAGAACAACTGTTTGTAAAATCAATATAGAATGTGAATATTGGATTGTTGTAATCGAAATTTTCATGATTATTGTAGTCTCCTGAAGCTTTGGTGGATATTAAGTATCTCGTAGTTATTTTAGATCGTTTAATGTTAGTTAACATAAAGAAAGAATATTCTCATAAAATTCAACTTAGAAGTTGATTTGTAGGGTATAGTACCTCTTTTAAGAAGACATTTTAAAGAAAAGATAGATAGTAAGATAAAAGGACCCTATCTTTATATTGATTTAGTATAGTGATCTATATTACAAACCCAATAAAACGAACCTTCAATCGAAAGTACCGTAAATATAAATCTAATAAATCATGCCTTTCAATTAATTGAATTTCATTAATGACATCAATTCAGAAGCTATAAGGCAACCATATCCAACAAACGAAAATTAGGAAAAGAAATAGGAAAATAGTTCATTTTGAATTTAATAATTAGCATATTAATAATCAAACAATTATTTCATTTAATTTTCTAAAATTAACAGTCATTTTTATTTTTAAAATCTAATATGCGTTTTCAGTTTAAATTTAATATAGACCTGATCCAATTTAGCTTATCATTCAAATTAGTTCATCAGTAATGGTTGATGATGTTTATATTCAAGCAATATCGCTGCTTGAATCAGTACCCGAAACCGGTCTACTTATCGTATTGTATACTAGAAAGGCATTGTCTACCTGCATACTTACTTAATAACAGTATTATTCTGGAGGCTGACGACCCCAAAACAACCGAGTAAGTGCTTTCATTTTGAGTTTTTATTCTAATCAATCAACCTGAAAAATGAGTTTGTTAATCAGTGAAATCTATTTGACTAGAAACTGTTTCCTTATAGAGATAAATATAAAGTAAACTCTTACATAGGCATATGTAAGAGAAGATATATGTGTTAGAAGACATACAAAGAGAAATTAAATCTGTTACTTGTAAAATACACATTGAATGTAAAAATATCCCAAATGATTCGACCTTTTAAAAATAAAACAAAACCTTTTAGACGGTAAAGGGGAAAGTGTGACACTGAATAGGCTAGTAATTGTTAATGTATTTGGAACAAGTCTCTCGATATTTATTCCAACGGTTCCTCCATTTTTACAAAAAATTATAGGAAAATAATAAATAGTAATTTGTTTCAATATACTTAGTAAATACGATTCAATACTTAAATTATACGGAAACATTTAACGTATGAACTACATATTCACAAAAAGGAAAAGTATAATATTGTACTACTAAACTAGTTTGAAAATTCATTAAAATTGTTAATGGAATAATAGATATAATATTGTTGTATGGAATAACAAATAAACTAATATAATCAACAATTCATTAGTAGTAATGAGTGATAACAATTACGCTAGTATGTACATTAACAATAAAAACAGTAGCAAAGTAATAATTTAATATATGCTAATCACCTTATAATAAATAGCAATAATAATACTATGGGAAGATCTTGAAATTAATCGATTAAGTAAACTAACAATTCATAACTTGGAATGCGTGTGTGCGTGTGAGCGCTTGTGTGTATGTTGATGTGTTTTAGGAAGAATATTGAATAGAGATTTACTCAACTAATTTTATTTTAAAAGCATTATTAATTAAATGTAGATTTAATGGAACTGATGAAAGCATGTAGTCTTTTGAGACTTAGCTCTCGGGAATTCCAGATTCAGTTCACTTGAGTGCCTGGGATTGTTTATTCGGCAATCACTTAGCAGCTGTAACTTTATCTCGGTTGTGAGTGACAATCACAACGCTAAACCTCCCGATTGAAATAAACCCTTCAGTACTTCACATTAGGAACTCAGTCTAATGAATGTGAAGGATTAACTGTAGAGTAAACAATCAGTTCAACTGAAAGCAATGCTGGGAATGAGCATTATTCTTTTCTTTCTCTTTGCTTAATTTGATGTTCAACTCTCTGTAAATTCTAATTAGCTCCTGTATGTTGTAGACCAATTATATTATATATAATAATATCAAAACTGTGTACAGTTTTTCTCAATGAGAGGTTTGTAATAGGAATTGAACTTATCTCTTTTTATTTTTAAAAGTCATAAACAGTAACATCAAAAACTTTTTTTACTGAGAGTTGTCTCTGATTTAAGTAGAGATTCGTTATGGTCATTTATTTATTAGTTATACTCATTCTAAACAATGTAATTACACTTATCTTATATATTTGTGTTATAATACTTTAAAGATAAAATTAATGCAGTGAGTAATTATTAAATATATTTATTTGAATGGTGCAGAATGTTCAAAAATATGTATCGTTTATATATTTTTACGATCGACTATTTTGTACGTGATAGTACATTTTAGCGTGTGTTAAGTTTGAGTAAATATAAGTGTACTTTATGTATATCTTTGTAAAGTAACTCTATAGTCAAATTACTGCTTTCCAAACTCAGTTTGCAGGTTGAATGATTAGATTAAATATTGGGATAACAAGCTTGCTTATCTGTCTTGGATCACCATAATTACACCGTTACTACGCAAGTATTCAGGTAGACAATGCCTTCTAGTTACAGAGTACATTATGTCAACCGGTTTTCAAATCGATATTAACAACAATATTGCTTAATTACAACTATGAACGTAATAAACTTATACAGACTAATTAATTTGAAAGACTGAAATCAAGCAACTCTGTATTTAATATTTTATTTAGCAGTAAATTTGTAAAATGTATTGAAATAGTTCTAATTCTCTTATATAAATTATTATTACATTTTAAAATTTATTTTAAGTTATTTTTCCAGCCCTATCCTAATTGATATGTTGAGGTTGGTGGTTGAGGTTTCTTTATTATTTTAACATTTATATTTGTTTTCTACAACATTCATTTCTAACACATTATTTGTTATTTAGCCTTCTAAATATGACAAGATAGGAGTACGACATTACAAGTGCCGCAAAACAAACGTCAGTAATATTGCTTGCTAATTTTTAAACCTGTAGCTTATTTAACCCTCGAGATATCCTACGAAATACAGATTGACAAGTAATCCTATTTTTTAAATCGCACAATAGTGTGAAGATAAACTATGTTACTCAACTGAGTAATAGACTTTTATTTCGCTCTGTCACATTTCATAGTGGGACATGCACCATCATAAAACTCACTCTTGTCTATGTTGAAATTTACTTATATACACAGTTTAAGGTTTATATGGATAAAGATGAAGCCTTTCTCACTATATCTTGCCACATTATAAATTTACATTTTTGTTCCTTACCTTAAGTTTCATAGCAATGTACTTATACTAAACCACTATATCGGTGAGCTTAGGAGGAAACTGCAACACAAGAGTACGTTAAATTAAATCTTCTCACTAACTTCTAACAGTGAACCTTCATTCTGTAATAAGTTTTCTATGACTGTATACTAACTGTTCGCAAATTTGTTTATCCTACTATTTTATCGTTGCCATCGTGGTTACTCGCAATGAACGTAATAATAATCGCTAACGCTCTGCCAAATCCCATAGAATAACTTGCACAACCATGGAACTCAGTGTTGTATATGTATACATTTATTTTTATTTACTAACACTCGATGACTAATAAAGTATATACTAATTAGGTCCTCTGTCGCACTCTGCAACAGTCCTTAAATAAAGTTACTAAATCCTACAAACCAAGCAAAATTTTATAAACAAATATTTATTAATTTGAACTGCTTTTAAACAATATAAAAATAACTAGGAGAACATATTAACCCAGCAAATCTAAATGTTTTCGGGTCTCGTACAATAATCATCAACATTCCGATTACATCAACGCAATATTTACACTTTATATAGATTTTACGAACAGTAATTCATGTAGAGAGGGAATGCGAACTGGAATGTCGACTGATGTAGCGACTGGAATGTCTGGCATGAAGTGTATTGCTATCCTAATGCGTTAATCCTATCGATTGTTTAAAACATTCTAACGGTATTGAAATAACATTCCCACCCAAAATGATGTGTTACATTGAACTACATCTGTATCCTCTTCAAGCTAATTTATGTACAGTTTTTATTTCTATTTTAGATCTTTCTTAATATTTGTGTTTATGGTAATCCCATTTGAATGTTAATGTCTTTAATTTTTTATAGAACGAATTTTTTGTTATATTATTTCATGACTTATATTGTTATGGTTCAGAAGCTGAGAACCAATTTGGATTGTACAAGCATGCAACCGGATATTTCTTGAAATCTATGGATAAATATGGACCAAATTGTTCTAAAGGGTTCAAAAATGTAACGAATTTTCTTACCAGATTTTATTTTTCTTAGCTTAACACATTTAAAAACAATATCAGAAACGCAAAATACTACTGAAATCATCATCAATGTGACTAACTACAATATCGTTTAGTTATATATGTAATTGTTTGATTATGATATGACTAATATTTTCGAGTCTGGCGGCCATTTTTAAGTGGATCAAGTAAAGGAAAATGTAACTTGCGAACAAAATTATGGTTTATAATTTTAAAACCTCTTGATAATTCTTCTACGTCGAGCCACACCAAAACTGGCACGACTGACAATCAATTCCTTTCTTAGGAAAATTTCCCTAAGTGTCTTTTATTACCGAATTATTTTTCGTTTGTTAAATCTTATATTGTCTCCTTAGAACCGAAAATTAATTTTATTACAATAAAACCTAAATAATATCTCTTCAAAAGGCAACGTAATACTCAAATCTATATTTTCTTTCTTTGACACACATTGAGGTTATTCTTACGTGCTAAGAAGTGTAATAAACACCGTAAAATAAATTACTTTTGTTTCGTTGACATACACAACGGGTATTTAAGGAGCTGTCTTTAGCAGCAGTTGGAAGTTTCTTGTTTACTAAATTACTAATTAGCCAAGATTTTGAGCTTCCCACAATATCAATGGCGTACAATATGCCACAAATTCCTTATAATAATAGTAAGATTAATAATTTAAATTATTTATTTCACAGTACATGACTAATAATTTGGAACAAAAAGTAATCGAATATTAAAAACTACAGGTATACATTTTATTATTATTATATAGTTTGAGAACATTTTGAAGAACCGTATAATTTGTAGATCCATGTACAATTTTAAATTATAGCTATACACTGGCAAACGATATTCATACATGTTATCTGATTCGTTTCCTCAATGAACGGATTAAAATAATAATAATAAAACACATCGATGCAACACAATTAAAACATAACGTGGCAAAGAACGCTATGAATGGAAGCCATAAACTTTATCTGAAACGGAATAGGATTAAATTAAAACACAAATTTCTGGTGCTTGTTTCAAAGACCTTTTATATTTCCATCGTGTATAGCAAAGTTGAATTTATTACTACATAAAAATGTAAAGTGGGTCTTGTCAAACTAAAACTTAGAGATTGTTTTTGGGCACGTTTGTTTTAAGTGTAAGATAGCACTGTAAAATAAACAGGTATATTTGAATGTTTTTTTTTTTTTTTTTTTTTTTTTTTTTTTTGTAAAAATATTTGGATTCATATGCGTATATAGAATGAAATCTACGTCAAATATATATCAACTATCACTATCATATATTTGTAGGAACTCTTTCTATGCCAGATTTTACGTAAATATTTCCTGTAGTTCATTGAGTATTCAGCTGAAAATAAAACCTCCTATATGTTTGTCTGTCCACACAATCGAATTAATAACGTATAGACTTGAAACTTGGCAAGAAGCTTTATATCTATATAGGCATCGTGGAGTTATGGATTATGCCGCATTTCACGCCATACCGAATATTTTTACTTTGAACTTATGGAATGGCAACGAGAAAGTCGTATAATACATATATTTGTTAAATAAAGACATTTTTTCCATGTGAAATAGTAAAACACAAAGCTAAAAGATATTAGCTCACCAACAGCTCAAAATTTCATTGAACCTCAGCGAAGCCTGTTAATTGACTACTAGCTTGTATACTTCACAGCATATTTCAAATACGATAATAGCCAAGTTTCAAAAGAATAACTGAAAACTTATGCACTGACGCTAAAAAAGAAATTAAAGTAAAACAATGATTTTTATCCAACCAAAATCTATTAGAAATCATTTCATAGATTTATAGTTCATTAATTGATTGAATTAATTTATCAATACAAAAGTAATAAATAATTACTTCAGGACGTCAAAGAATGTGCAATTTAAACAAAATATAAGGTTATTATGGCAATTTTAAAATTGTATTAAGTCATATCAACTATATAATCAGCATAAAATAGTAAAAATGTAAGAGTCTACAAAACGCTGCAGATCTAAATTTTATCAGGGTTCAGACAACTTAGTATTCCCGTGTCAACAGAGGATTTGCCGCAGTGCCTACTCATGTATTGCATACTAACCACCTGACATCGCGCTTTGGGTACAGTATTATCTTGTTAGGGAAGGCGCAAGGTATCGTTCGGTAAACTGTGGACGTTAAGTAAGGTGTCTACAATATTATTTATCCATTAAATAATCTTACTGAAATTCACAGTCTTTATCATAAGTTAGGTAATATTTATTTATAGGCAGCAAGTAAAAATCGGAAGTTTATGTCTACAGTATAAAATAAAAACGGCAATTTCAATTCATCCCAACCCAGTATGACCAAACATTGTAATGAATGAAATAAGATACATAGAGTGCAAAACTATGCATTCCGTAAAGATTCCAAACGAATAAAAATGTCATCATCATGATCCATGTAAGGTCATATTTATGGAATTTATAAAAAATACTACACTGAGAGATTCCTGTAATAGAGGTTTGTTTCTTTTTTAATACTGAAAGAATGTTTAATGGCCAGCTTGAGTTTTCAATATTTTATTTTGCTGTTAATATATTGAGCTGAAAGTAGACTAACAAGTTTTTTAGCAATATTTGAAACAGTGAGTTTGATATCAGGATGGGAAATCCTGCTAATTTCTAATAGATATCTAAAAAGACGATTAAGATTCTGTCCCCATCCTAAGAAAACAATTTAAAACACCTAGTTTTAGTTTGAGACCACCAATTACTTCTTTTGAAGAGTTTTTCTTTCTAAGTATACCATCAACACTGACATTATCAAAGTTAAGGATATGTCCGTTGAGGATAAGTGTTCCATCTTCCTCCCATATCAAATTTCCGGTTCTACGGCGGTCGTATTAGACTAATTGTTAAGATACGTACATCTAAACTTACGTTATAAACATTTATGTGTCATGGTTTTCTAGAAAACATAACTATATCAAAGAAATCTCTCTCTTTATATTTTCACTCATTGATTATTATTCTCAGACGGTCTTGCTGGTTTTAAATGGTACCATAATTGGAAACCAATTATTTCTCAATATGTCCTCAAGAGTTTTTTTTTATTTAGATTTTAAGCCCTTGTTTAAACTTCAGACTAATACTAACGAGAAAATGTGAGTACTATAAAGGGCGTATATCAGGACTCATCAAAGTCCAAATAAGCGAAAATGGATTCGCTACATAAAACAGAGAAGATATTTGACATTGGTTATACATTTGAGACTTTATAGACAAACACACGCTAATATTCAGGGACGTACCGCCATGGACAGTTGGGGCGAACGAGGCCTGTCCGTCCCTTACAAGAGTTTTGTATTTCAAAATAATCGATTACCTAATAATCTAATAATTCAATCATTCAAATATATATATTCAAACTTTATAAATATCTTATTTATTGACCATAAACTAACTAATAGAGCTACATTAATGTGAGTTGAAAATAAAATTTAGCTTTGTTGTTTTTCTGCGTTTAAAATATAAAACTCACTAACAATAACTTTCAGCTATTTACTGAATTCCTACGTGTTCCAGACACGTCCCAGAGAAGATTTCTGTGTGTGCTTCTGCTGATATGTTTAGTTCGCTGTTAAAATTGCAAAACCAGTTACTATGGTGTGGCAGTAATAATATTGTAACAAAAAATTATTTTAGACTCTCGTTTATTTGCCCCTTTTTCGTTATGAACCATTTTTCACCGCGTCGAAACTTACAATTCTTTAAATATGCCCGCCTTGCGGTGGATATCCACCTTATGAATTTAAATCGAAACTACCAATATAACTACCATTTCTCCTTATAGAAGTGAGTTACTAGAGCGTGAATATAACGAGATTCGGTACGTATCTTAAACAATCACTGACGAGAATGACAAGACAGTGATCAATAAGGCGCCCTTATCTCAGTCTGCCAGCCATTTTATAATTCCATACTATATTCTTCCTTTTTTATGTCCTTTGATGATAATTTATTTCGTTTTTCCTATTATACTTTCATAAATAGTGAATGGCAGTATTCCAAGTATTGTTGTTTTAAGGAATTTTCGAGCGTGTAGTGATTCATGTGTTAAAACTCTTAATTTAATACATACATATATTTTTAATTTCACGATTACCATTCAGAAGCTTAGACGTTTCTGTGAGGGCGCCTTCAATTTTAATGCTATAAATAATGCGGAATACCACATAATAATACTGTTAAACTAATGCGTCCCTTGTTTGTTCCTCAATTGCAAACTCCTCACTAACAATTGGGTGAGTTCCACAGTAACGTTGGAGATGGGCTTACCCTGAATATTTACCACTTCAATCGGTGCAGCCACATCAGAGAAACCTTTAAGCCGCTAAGTGATTGAAGTAAATAAACTTGGGACTTTAGTGCAACTAAATGTGAACCTCCCATGAACTGCTTCTTAAATTCTCACATATTAATAAATAAATTATGTGACACAATGACTCTAATGTAAACTTTGTAGTTGTGTTATTGATGTAAATACTTTAAATCCTTGTACAGCGATTATTACAAGTCATTATTAACACATAACTTATGTAATACTCTAACAGTTACTTAATCTAAGCTTTATGATAAAATTGAGTGTAAAACAAAGATCAATAAATTGTCTCCATACTGTCGTAGAATAATAGGCGAACTAGATACCCAAGACACGTTTGTGGTAGAAATAGAACGATTTATGCATTATTCCGTAGTTTTCATTTAAGCGGTTGAGTAACAATGTAATTCTAGTAACCATAATTCCTAGTGGTTCCATTAAGCAGTACTCCTTTAATTGAGCTGTAAATATAAATACTTATTCCAGGAAACATTTTTTAAACATTTTATATTCCATTTCATAACATGGAAATTCAGGGCAAAGATTTGTTTTGTTGCTTGATTATCTTATGTGTTGAGGGGACGCTATCGTTTCCCCAGTTACAACAGACAATATACATTGTATAGATAATAAATACGAAAAATAATATTTTCGTTATAATTCGTTTTGTTATCGGGATAATTATTCGATCTATATGAATATATAAAAGTATTAATATGGGAATGATTGATTTTATTATTAAACCAATAACTCAATTGTTATTTTAAATTTATGATATTCTATCCTTATTCTAAATACACCATTGTACTTTTGGAAACAAAATATACGATCGTCAAATCTAAAAACAGGAAGAATTCGATGCTAGATTGTTTAACAACTGTAAACATACGTTTACAGCCCTTGGAGTGGTCATGCACTTGGTCTAATTTTCAAAATTTTCTTAATATTCGAAATACAATCTATGTGTTTAACTCTCCATGAAAACAATGAATTCACTTTATGCGCCTCGATCGTAAGCATAGTTGCTATGAAGAAAGTCTTCATTTAATTGTGAGAACAATTTTAAAATATACAATAACATAATGTTTTAAAATTAAGAAATATAATGTATATTTTAACTGACTCTAAAAATTATGGTGGGTCACAAAAATAAAAAGACATATAAAACCATGTATAAACTATACCTTTATATTTTAAAAACATGTGTAAACTTTTGTTTTTTCAGTATTTATATTACTTATTTGTTTAGGCCCAAGGTTATCTTTTGTGTTTTATAAACATAAAAAAGCATTAATTACCTTATCTTTTCTCAAGGAAATATTCTGTATTGCTGAATGTAGTGTTTTAAATCATATACATATATTCATAGATGGTGTCGATTTAAAATTATGCTCTCATGAATATGAATACAGTTTCAGTAAAATCAAAGTCCAAAAACATTTAGCTACCATCAGCTTGCCATAAGTTAAACATAAAAAATGTGAATATGTATACGAATTGGGCCACAAAAAGTAAAACAATGAATTAGTTGTGCCAGATATTACTTACTTACGTTTTATTGGTAAAGCCAGAGTGCGAAATTCTTTACACTCCTAACCAGTATAACCCGGCAAAGCGGTATTTCGTGCATTATTTCCTTACTCAAAATAGAAATACCTAAACTAGCGTATTATTTCTTAAGTATAGAAATCTTGTGCTATCTCCCTAGTGGAGTTTACTTTCCCTGGGCACGTCTTCTGTGTACGTGTGATGAAGTAAAAGTGGAGAAACTTCAATTTTACTTTCAATGGATTTTTTTAAATATCACTCTACGTTGCGTACGATGTGTAATTTAATTTAGGAAGACTTTTCACGCCTAATAAATACAATTCTTATATAAGATATTCAAACAAAAAAAATCATTTTTCCTGCAAGGGTAAAAATACATAAAAAAGACAGTGTTCTAGATATAATTAGCAAATACAAATTGAATTAACGGGTGATCACGAGTTGTATTACGTATATACATATATATATATATATATATATATATATATATATATATATATAATTGTCTTACTTTAAAAATATAAAACTTCCATTTTTAATTAATTGAAAAATATGAATGAAATAACCACGAGCTTGTAAATTGTAGGAGACTTGTAAATAATGTTTAAACATATTACTATTTACACTCTTTGTGCTGTTTGGTATTACTATTACAACGCAGATTTTGTTATGAGTAATTCTTGTACAGCTAAAATGCGGAGAGGAATTTGGGTGATGCTCCAGCTGGAATGTTATAATGAAAGAGCTATCCTGATTCTTTATTCCATCATATATCTGGAAATATGTTACTGTATAAGGAAAACATTCCGAAAACGTCATTTAAACTTTTTGAGCCATGTCAGTCCATTTGCATAGTTTGCGTGCTCGACGGTCCGATAAATTGCCGCATTTATTTCCTTATTCAGAATTTATATTCTAATCTCAGTAAACAAATTTCGGTGTTATCACATCTATTTTTTGTTCGACTCAGTTTTTGTTAGTTGCCAAAATGGAGGTCAGTCATATTTTACACTAGTTTGGCTTGTTTTTTAAACTCTTGACAGAATATTTTGTATGTTACAAATTTATTCCTTTCTATGTATACTGTTCGACGGTAAAAAGTTTATTTTTGAACTGATAGACTCCCGCCTTTTTTTGTTCTATCCAATTCGTACATTTAAATACCTAGTAAGTTCTACATGTCCTGTTGCATTATTACAATCTAGGACTGCGTAAACAGTAAAAACAATAATCTCAATTGAATATATCTTAAACAGATTTTTAATGTTTAACTTTGCGCGGTACTTTTTAACTACCGAAGTAATAAAATAAACATTCCTTTCAAAGCTATTAAAACAGCGGCTGAATTTGCTGCAATATATGTCTCCACGATATTAACATAATTTCAGTGTAAGACTGTCGGAGCTGGAGACGCTGCTCCATCCTACAGAAAATCAGTGCTTAGAACTTCAGTTTCAAGGTAGTCAGCGTTTTGCGTTGTATGGACGTCTGTTTAACATCCCTACCACATCTAAAAGGATGAAAAACATCAGGTATTGTAAATATCGTGCAGAACCGCATTATAAGTAATCTGATCAAACAGTTGCTGCGGCGTAATTGCTGAAGATTGTACCTGATGCATCTTAACACTCCTCAGCTGCTGACTTTGAATCACATCAGCTGCCTGCTGCATAGCTCATTACTTGGTAAGTCAAAGAATTTACACATGATTCACGAACATTATACCATCACCGGAGGTAGACAGAACTTATCTAATTTTAGTTGGTCGACCGTGCCAGCTTTATCTTCAGAGCGGAAACAATGTTTACCTCTCTGGGATAACAACCACTTCTTTTCAAAGACAAGGTAAGGTAAAACTATGAAATCGCAAGTTTAATCTGGTTATATACACAATGGATACCCCTAGTCGGTGAATATTGAGTTAAGCTTCAATCCACTTTTCTATTAGTGCAGCGTCTAGCGTCTGACGCTATTACAGACTTGACTCCTGATATCTGAATAAAATAAATCGGTGAGGAAGAAGCTAAATATTCCCTCATTACATTGATTCGACATCAGTGAGACCTAGCCATAAGGTGTAGTGTAGTATGTAGTGTTAATGTTGAATGCTTTCAATTGTGCACCTCATTATGCAATGAGAGTACCTCTTCACCTGTATTACACTATATTATATGGTATAGGTGTCCCTAATGTCGAAACAATCTAATGAGTTCATTTTGAGCTTCTTAATGTCTACTTTTTTATCTCTTCAGAGGAACATGTCTTCGGATTTTTATGAGTCAAGTCTGTAACAGCGTCTGACTCCAGTCTGCACTAAGAGAAAGGTAAATTAAGCGGTAACTCAAACTTCACATACCATAAAACTTTGCAACCATAACTAATTGATGTGTAGAACTAGGTTGCTCTGCCGTGCTTAGAGATAATGTCTATCACACCGTAGTACACTTAATTGTGCACCTGATGAGACAATGAAAATACCTCGTCACTTTTAATAGACTATATGTTATGGTCTAGCTGTCTCAAATGTCAAAACGTTGTAACGAGTTCATTTTGAGCTTTTTCATGCCTATTTTTTATCAGTTCAGACAAACACGACTTCAGATTTCAGAAGTTATGTCTGTAACAACGTCAGATGATAGACGCTGCAGTAAGAGGAAGATGAATTAAGCGTTAACTCAACCTTCACATGGAATCAACCCTTTTCTAAGGTGAATCAGTAGAAAAAAGTAACAAACTTCCTGAGACTAAATAAGGAGAAAATAATAACTGTACAAGCGTAAACGTCTTAAATGAAGTAAGGTGCTTATAATCCACCAACCTCTTGTAGGATCATGTGTTGCAAAATTCTGAATTTATAGTTTGCCGTTTTGAATCGTTATTGCACGCTCACGTTTTTTCATGTTTCCTAGTTAATATCTTGGGTAAAAACGTCTGACGCTAATTTACACTGTGTAGTGTTCCTCACAGTCTACACTGGCACTTTACAGGTTAAAAATACATAGTATTGTTAGTTGACCTATTATTATAAATTACTCCACCTGCTTTGATTTGAGGACCGTTTTATTATTCCTGTTGCTAAAGGTGACACAAATCGAACAACAATAAGTTACCTTTAATGTCTTAATGTATAGGAGTAATGAAAAATTATTGAAAATTTATATATGTAACATATGATCGAATATAATTATTGCTTTGAATTAGCTCAAAACGTGTTCAATAAAACACCATATATCGGCACACGTAGAAATAAGATGTAAAAATTATTTAACCAAAAGAAATATCAGCCCATTTATAATAGTACTGTAACCATAAGGTGACCAATATAAATATCAGTATTAAAAGTTATTAGGAGAAATATGAGCTTCCAATATTACGGAGATTTACTAACGAATGGAAATGCTCAAATCCGTTTAGTAACGCCAAAATATTTCATAGCTTGGTTGGTTGCTACTTGACGAAAGTGACACACAAGGTTGATCAACGACGGAACTTTAAACATTGAATGGTATTTAGTAGTATAAATACATACAAGTTATCCTTATATTGTATTATCACTATTTAAATACGTTATAAGTGCCACCACACCATACGATTATATCGCGTAACATGGAGAACTTATTCTTTTAGAAATCAAGTTTTATAAAACATGTAAAGTCTATATTTGAAAACTTTCTCGATACGTCTTACCACATGATTAGTTCAGATTTGTGTTCATTATATTAGATTTCATATCAGTTTAAATAATAGAAGTCCACTCATCGTCTCCACAAAATGAAGTTGTATGTAGTGAAATAGTTAGGATACACCTGTTAATATGTCACACGTTAGTATCTCTTGAGTGTACTTAGTTTTTTTATACATTCATTTAATAATATGTTTTCCCGTTTCCACGGTGGTTATCCATGACAACAATTTTAAAATATAGGCTAACGCTCATCCACATCCTATGAAGTGACATGCACCATCATCAATCTCAGTGTGCCTCATGTGGAAATGAAGATTTCAAGTCTAGAGATCAGCTGGTTTTCAAGATATTGAGCGGATAGGCAGACTCATATATACATACAGAGAGTAATGACATTTTCCACCCTCTCGAGTGATAAGGCTTCCTTAATGCTCAGCCAATACGAGTGAGATAAATGACTTCACTGCCATGTGCTCGTGTAACATAAGTTTGTACTAGCTGATAGAATTGAGGCAAACATTTGTCTGACAGATATGAAGTTGGATCTCCAGATCAGAGGGACTGTAACCTCTCCAGGCTACATTTAACACTGTTTACCTAGCTCTAGTAAATTAATACTTGCCTTGTGTATATTTGCCTGTTGCATTTGTGCATATCATTATAAATAAGGAAGACAAATTATTGTAATAAATATATTGTTAGTTTTACTTCAAAATTGACAAAAGACACTATTTTCAGTTAATATTTTTAGTTAGCTAACATTATTTGCTGCAATAGTTATACAATTAAATTGTCAAATAAGTTTAATAAATCATTATTAAATACTTATAAATCGAAAATGATTATAAATTAATCGCTAAATCGTTTCTAATGTCAATTTGATAAAACTTTACGTAACGAAGCAATATTTAGCGCGTTTCTTACCCTGATATATTATCATGTTAGGCTTTAAGGTGTTTGAGTACGAATAATTATTATAGAGCATTTTTTTGGAGACAAGAATGATAAATATTCCTTTCCGCCAAATCACTCCATCTCATCCTAAATATTATATGCCCTAATATATAATCAGTTGAGAATGCTTATTTATATAAAGAGATATCTTGAATTATTTGTGAGCTCATTAATTGGAATAGCATTTATCGCCACACGCTATGCTTTTTCGTTGCAAAATTCATTAACACACGACTTTAATCACTTTATGACATCGGTAGACGTTTTAGAAATTTATCAAAAGTTATTGGGAGGGGTCTCTGCTCCAAACGACACCTCATCTGCACTAGGAAAATACAGAGTAAGCTTTAGGCATGATGATAATGACATCTAAGAAATCCACCCCACCTTTTGGAAAAAGGTCCAGAAATTTCTAATTTTTTTCATTTGTGTAGTTTAAACCAAATAACAGTTTAATTATTGGTGTAGTCTGGAAACGAGAAGAATCTTGAAGAAATCTATTTACTTACATGCCAATGCCGACCCGTAGGCAGTTTGCCATTAGGTGAAGCGGTGACGAATATAAGTGTGCTGTCTCCTTTAAGACGTCATCCTCCGTGGATAGGTTGACTGAAGGTCTCGGACACAGACGCAGGTGTGCTTGAAGAAAAAGAATTTCAATAAAATATGATAATTGCATTTTTAATTTACATTTAGAAACAATTACAATGGTTTTTAATGTTAGGGAGTTTTATTAATAAAATGCACACTAATAATCGCATATAAACAGCACTATTAGTATCATAATACTTCCATAACAAAAACATTTTGATAAAAGTCTATTTTTGAGCCATATTCGACAAGCTACGCCTAATTACGAAGGTCCCAGGTCAGGAACTTGCTCCTTTAATTATATTTCAGGGCTTTACTCTCTCTAATCTGAATAAATTTTCAGATTTTTACTTGGAATAATGAATATGGATTAAAGAAAAATCTCTTGACATATTTAGCTAACGATTTTTTTAATTTAACAAATTAATTTTCTGCTCAATAATGCCAATGTTCAAAAACTATTAAAAACTGCCCTAAAGTGGACAATTTTATCTGAGGCTGCAATCTTATATTTAAGTTAAAGCATATTTTATTCTGGTTGGGTTACATGTTTACTATGTCACGTGTCAAACAAAATACGATATGATTGCACTCAGTATGTTTACAATTTTATGTAATCTGCGAATTTCTCATTGCCGTAACGGTTAAATATAAGACCATTGTAAAAAGTTTCAATAGCACTAAGTTAAATCTCATAAATGCACCTTTATGGAACTCGATGTTGCCCCTATAGAAATAAAGAGTAGCTCGGGTTTTTAAATCTAGACGTATATGTCAGTTTGTTCCCTAGACAGGCTGACAGAAGCAAAATGTTGTTCTACCCTTCGAATCATAGACTTCGTTAATGCTCTGCCAATTATTATCGTTTAGAAAATTATCAAGCAGTGTATACTTAAATAAAACACAACTACACATAACTTTTGATAATTTTAATTTTAAATTTATATTCTTTCTATTGTATTAAAGCGTATACGAACATAAAAGAAAAATACGGGTACGGTATACAACGAAGATCCAAGCGCCAGAAGCAGTAATCTTTCTTCCATTGTCTTGGCGTAAGCCGTGTCATTGTTCTCAGCAGGTATCGAGTCTGTGATGGATTAATTATCATCCAGTAGACTAAATAAATCTTACCAGCGATCGCAGCTTCCCACACACTTTGTGTCTGCTCACTTAAGTATTAAACCTAATTGCATGTTATAGCATTGCACTCATGTGGGCTTCAGAGCATAGATAATGTTTATTTATCCTTTACATCTTAAGGTAAAACATTATTTTGAAGGTATAAACTGTTGCTTTCATAAATTAAACACAAATCTATAACACTAACAAAATAATTTGATTGAGGTATCACCAGTACCGTTCTGTGTAAAATTAAATAATATTAAATTATATAGATTACACAGTGAACATAATACTGTATTAGAGCCATACTATAAACTCGTGTAAATAATTACTGCACATATTTTAATATTAATAAAAAAAATCATAACGTGTTAATATTTCTTAATGACAGGACACTATTATTTGTGAGTCATGGGTGAGTTTTTTTTTTAAATTAGATTTATTTGCTTATACTATTAAACTTAGTGTCACCATTACAATACGTATTATTTATACTGGCTTAGTTTTTGGTATATGTATGCATACAATTACAGTCTTTTTATCGTGAATGTGCAAAACTTTGTGTTAGATGTGAATGTAATATTGATTCTCCGAAATATATTCGCCACATAACTTACAATATCTCAATAATCATAAAAGATATTATATTTTGGTTTTTATTTTGTTTTTTTATAATTTTAATTTGAAAATGAGCAATGGAAATACCCAAGGATGTATTTCTTAATTGTTCCTGAAATAAAATAAAAATCAAAAAACAAAAGTAATATTTATATTAAACAGTATTAATTAAACAAGTTATAATACATTTTAAAAAGTTGTAATTTAATGTAATATTTATACGAATGTAATAATAAGATGTAATCTTTTTTACTATGTTCTTTATTTCATTATAAATTGTAAATCAGAATACTTTAATCTAAAAATGTAGTGATAAGATACGGGAATCTCCCATAACGCAATAGAATACTAAAATACCAGTGCAAAGCAGAAACATAACAATCGACGATAATATTTGCTTATTGAAAGGTTTCTCGGCTATCAGAGAATTGATGCGCATGTAAATCACACAGCCCGTGCTTTGAATACATAACATTACCTCACGTACTACATAATTCAGCAGTAATAATCCGTATTCCCATGGTTAATCCTGGCATAAAATTGAAACCGAGGCGGTGGCCAGTGTGGCAAGACCGGCCATCACTCGTACAGCCTTCAATCACTCCAACAGCCGCCGTTAAACGACGAGCTGCCGGGGTAATGGGGCTGCCAATGCGTTTGTTGTGAAATGTTGCTATGGTTATCTTCAGCCAGGCTTTAACTCTTACTGATTCACTTTCCATCATTTTTCACCATAGCACTTTCTTATTTTAATATTATAGACCTTTCAGACTTTAAATGATAACCGTTGATCACTGAATATTAAAATAGCGATACTGCTCGCTTTCACAAACAATTTACCAACCTAAATAAAAATTAGTACACAGAACACAAATTGAAATCCATTAAAATATGAATAATGCAAATTAAAAAAATTTGAAGTTAAAAACAGAAATCTAATTTCTTAACGCACTTACATAAGCCTATTGTCGTAGATCTTAATCTTAACTCTGAGGTAGATACAATTAATAGGAAAAAATTTGAAATACAATAGTCATAAAATGGGAATAACTAGGAAAATAGTCCGAAAACTCAAATAACATGTATAACTTTTAGTAATGTCATTTTAAGGATATTTCACAAAATTATTAAATTATATCATTTAGATGCTTACAAACAAAAACGTACCCATTTTTGGAAAAACCTTAAAAAAAGTTTCGTTTGGTTTTCTAAACCTGCACTAGCAAAATTTCTGCTTGGCATGCAAATAACTAAAGTACGGTAGAAATATTATGTAATGTATAACTATTTAGTTTACTATAATGACTAAATAAAGTAATTTGACATGAAAAATGTAGTCGACACTACGTTTTTGGGTTTCATACAAATCGTTGAATAAACTCATGACACTTTCAACAATTATACTATTTTTTAACCCTCCGAGCGTCGGCCGACTTGTTTTAAGTCGACGGCACCTTTCGCTAAACGTCGCTGTCTTATTTTAAGACGGCGGGCAATTGCCGATCAAATTAATTCGACCCGCGCTATTATTCGCGTAATATTGTTATAAATTACATATACCGAAAGCCTGTGAATTGTTCTTTACATTTAGTGGTCTTTGCATACCTCTTGGTCTGTACCAGATGCTAGTGTACGTATACCAGCTGTTATTTCGGGCGAGACGCGGCTCGCGCGATTGTTCAGTGTGTTGTTGTGAATGTATTATGATATAACATTATGAATATAGTCACAGTACCCTATAACCCTGTATATATATGTGTTCATGACTAAATTTGTTATTATTTGCCTATGATGAAATTGTTGTAGAGGTAATATAACAATAACATGTGGATACTTTTATATTTAAAAAATATTGTCTAAAATATTTTTTCCCCCTTTCTCAGGCTGTTGCAAAAAGAAAGTTTTTTTAAAGATTATTATTCTTATATAAGCATATTCTGTGATTCTTTCCAAGAAAGACTGCAAAAGCTACAAAAACAGGTGGACGTTTAGGGAAATATGATGGACGCTCGGAGGGTTAATAATGAGCTAAAAGAATTGTATAGATGTGACACTTATTTTAATGAAAAGAACTTATTTTGTAACTGTGGAATTGTCAGCCCAGTAATATGTTCAACGGCGGTACGGCGGACGATCTCTTTCAGAAATAAAATTCTTATTAAAAGTGTACGTAACAAAAGTGTTAAGCCTTTTTATAAGTATTATCGGGCTCTGGAATAATCTTTAATAAAATGAAATATGTCTCTTCTTATTTAAATGTAATTTATGTAAGTACTTATTAAAAATTGTTATTCTATTTAAATTATAAACTTTATATATAAAGTGGCAATATTACATTTACGTAAGGGTTAAAATGTAATTGAGAACAAACAAATAAACTAGTCCTCAACAGAGGAAGTATGTAAATTTAGAGGAATAAAAAATTATTAAATTTACAAGTCTAGATATTCAAACACTTTTTATTTTCTTGCGGTTAAACTCCTCTACAAGTAGCAAATTATCAAACAATATCCTCTCTAAAATAAAACCGTGTGTATATAGAGAAAAATTAAATAAATGATGTTAATAATATCAATAATTTTATGGTAGCCTGTTTATGTAACCGAGTATAAAAGCAAAATCAGATAATTTGAAATAAGTGTCTATTAAGCCTGATATAGAGCAAACCTCAAATATTCCATGTTTTAACTCCTGAAAAAGAACTAGAGGTGTACTATAACAGAAACTTGTAAGGTAAGTTATTCCTTCCTTAAGGCAGTCCGACCTCCATAAGAACATAATGTTAACTTGGGAACCTATATCTCTGTAATGGTTATAGATAGAGTCCTGATTTTTATTTTACCTTATTAAATAGCTTATAATCTAGGTCTTATCATGAGGTTTTTAAATTTGAAAAAAAAATTAAAAAGTTATAATTTTTTTTATAATTTATTGTTTTTAACTAACTTTTTTATAAGTAAAAATGTTTACTGTGCCTCATTTGACAAGAGATATTTATAAATTCCCATGAGGGGAACTAGGCAATAGTAAGTAGAATACTGTATAAAAATTTGACTGGGGTAGGCCTAGTAGTTTTTGAGTTATAGGCCCCAAAGTTTAAAAAATAACAAGTTTCGGCAAATCAAGAAAAAGCAAGAAGGTAGCATATTTTGGACTCATACCTTGGTTTAATGATGGCCTGCACTGTAGGAAGGGTTGTCTGGATCCTCTGCTTCTTGATACAGATCCTCCAGCTTCCTTTTGGCTAAAGTCCTTGATTGCCTGATTTTTTTTTCAATGTCGGTAGCCGCTTTATCTGCTTTGCGAATCCGCTGGGTGTCGAGACGTTTTAAAGCTAACCGCATATTCCAGTCCTGGTTCTAGCCCAATGTGCTCTAAAACTTTCACTTTGGAGCTGTACCCATCATTGAATGATAGGACTGCCTCATAGACACCTAGCCTAAGAGCACCTAGTGTAACAAAGTTGCGTTTAGGGAGCCGAGCCCAAATGACATTATTCATAGACTCATTAGGATTTTGAGATTTTCCTTTGAGACATTTTCTGAGTAGTTCTAGGCTGCACAAAGATTTAAAAATAGGTTTGATTGCTTTCATTAGAACAGGTGAGAGGTGAAAATGCTGGCTGTGGTCATATTTAGTTTTTTCTTTTGGCGGCTTTGTTATACTTACACCATGTGGTCTTCGGTGTCTGGGCATAAAATATGTAAAGGCGTATCGTTAGTAGACTGAACATGACAGTACAACGCCCAAACTGCTCGCCTCATGGCTTCCACGCTGTGTGTATTCCTACGGATGGCTAGTCCATAGTATATTTGGATTTGTTGGATCGCCTTCCCTTCCCTGTTAGCCTACCTTTCCCAGAAAGAGATTTTCCGTCAGAAAGCTTCAAGCCTTTATTTTTCATGATAAAGTCCCCTTATTCTTGTCCCCATCCTCTTCTGGACGTGTCCTACACATTCCAACTTCTGAATGGACACATCTGGGCCATATGGTGCTTCTGCCACAACTGCTGCATAGCCATTGGAGTCACCATCTCCAAGGTACTCCACATAGCGAACACCGTATTTAGTCTCGGATCTTTTGAACATTGCAGTCGCACCTTCAGCTTCCATACCTCCACTGCTACCTACATAATTTGCCTTGCATATTTCTAAGTGTTTGGTTGCTTGTTCTCTGAGGGCAGTTACAGTATTTTGACATTGAATAAATATCTATTACTTTACCCGTATCTGCTGAAGTAATTGTGACAACGCCATTTAGCGAGGTGTGGCCTCGCTTTTGCCAGCTTCCGTCAACCGCAACACATAAGTCATTAGAATTTCCATTTTCAATAACTGCTTCTGTCACTGCTCTCTTCATAGAGTTTTCACACACACTTTCTACATGGCTGGACAAAAACTGTTCATGTTGATTGAACTTGCTGGGCGGAGCGGGTAAATTCATCATGCCGCAAAGAGTTTGGGCAGCAGTATAAGCCCTTTTCCTATTACACGCAAGCCGTATACTAACCTTAGGTTCAAGTCATAGTAGCATTGTGAACTTTTGCTTGGTGCCTCAATAGGCCTAGGCCTAATTATCTGTTGCTTTGGGACAGTTTGTCAAAAGCTTTTGTCATGCCACAGCTACAGGAGACGGAAATTTGTACTGCGAGCCCTGCTAATGGTTTTTTCGACTAAATGATAGGTTGCCATGACAAACCCTACACACTGCAACATCTTTCAAAACCTGATTCTAGCTGTACAATGTTTAACTATGTCATACTGTAAGGTATCAGTTGAATTATCATAGCAGGCTAGGAGTTAGGCTCAATTTCTCATTGGATGTGGAAACAACTTTGGGTGGTTCTAGGCCTATCCTCTACTTCATTACCTGAAGTTACTACTGTTTTCTTGCTACGAACAACAGTCTTCTTCTTGTAACATAGTTTCTTAGTTCCTACTCTCTTCTTATTACCCATTTTAATCTACATTCAATTACAATAAACTCCTTTACAAATAAAAAACAACAGGGAAACTTGCAAATCACAAAACACAGTATTTCAAAACTTCACAATAACCTCCAACATAAAATAATAACAACAGATGACATCTGTCATATTGCTGACAGTGTGTGATATCAGCTAAAACCAGACTAAAAGCAAAACAGTACCAAACATAACAAAACCAATTAATATCTATTTTATAGATTGTTGTTTACTATAAGGAGTGGTGCTCAACGCCAAACAACAGTTGCAAGCCTTTATATATATATTTTTTTATATAAAGGTTAATATTATAGTAATAAGGTATATTATATACCATTTTAAAGAGAAAATTCTAAAGAATATTAATAAATAAAAAACCAAAATTCCCCCAAAAAAATTTTTTTTCATGTCAGACTGCCCTTAATCTTGTAAAACAAAACGGCAACAACGACATTGAAAGGCTTATATTGCCAATATGCAAACTTCCAATTAGCACGAAGATTTCCCTCAGGTATTAAGCGGGTATTCAGGTCGGAGGTAACTCGTCGGTTACACTACGTAGTTAGGTCTGCAATTAACTATCAATCCGTGTTTTAATACAAACAGAGGCAATTAATCCACGTGAACTGTGTGGGGAAATAATTATGTACAAAGTTTCATTGCGGTATATCGATTTGTTTTACGGATACTGCAGATGGGGCATTTATGAAAATAATGTAGCATATATTATATAATATGTACAAAATATTTCCAATGGATCCAACATTTTTCCAAATTTTAGACACTGTTATTCTACGTATTTAATTTTAAAGGTTTTCATAGTGCTATATTTTTTTTAGAATCAGACTAAATTCTTGGAAAGTTATTGTGAAACAGTTTGCCATAGTAAGAATACTTCAATTTTAAATATTATTAAAAATTTTGTTGAGTACCATACATACACAGACATTTAATAAAAATATTGTTTAACCAACATTTTTCACACCCATAAGATTTATTTTATAATACAATCGTAATGTCCTATATCCTCCAGGATTCGGGAAACAATTTTCATTGTGTAAGCACACTGTTTGATTGCTATTGAAAAAGATAAAGTAGTTTTCCTTAAGAAGAAAATTAGCCACGTTAATTGTAGTAGATGTCTAAGTAGAAAAAAATCAATAGGTTTTTCTATTACCTTTTAAAGTTTATAACTTCTCAGATACAATATCCACCAAAATTGTCACAACTAATATACGTTTTTTGTAGAAAACCCCTTATCGATTTCAAGAAAAATGAAAACAGATTGTATTCTTATACAATACTCATTATCTCTTATAGCCTTAGGGTAAATTTTATTAAAAGGTGGATGACGCATATTCGTATAACAAGTAATATTCTAAACTGCATATCGTAAAATTATATATAAAAAGATTATAAAGCAAACCATTATGAACAAAATTCAATTTTTCTTCAAATCTTGGCCATAATATAAAATTTGTATGAATGATATAAGTTGTAAGAATGCAAAGTAATTTGTATTGTTATATAAATATTAAAATGTGGTAGCTGTTACAGCACTTGCAAATATGTTGCTCATACCTAATAATAACTTGTGTCAAGAACATATCATTTCATAAGAATGATTGATTGGATAAAATGTCCCTGACGATTGGCATATTTTAGCAAGGTAAGCCATCACAGTGTAACTGCCACTTTGTCTTTTAAATGATACCCAGGTACGGGGTATTGCCGCTTTTAAAGTAAACATTTATCACCGTGATGTACAAAGCTGTTTACATACGAACGTTAGCGTTATATAAGTTTCTAATTTCAAGGTAAGTCGTGTTTAAAATTATGTTTACTGTTTTTCTGAATCAATTTATAATACACGTTGCTTTAAAAACATAATTTTAAATAGTACAAAATTAATTGGTTTAGAACAATCAAGGACGTTTTATTACAAACAATTGCTTTACTTTTTTATTGTATATTATTATAGCTGTACTGTTGTATATTATTACTGTGGATATTAATTTAGTTTACCCTTTCCCACTAAACAGTATTATAATATTAGTTTTTATCATTAGAAGAAAAGTTTTTTTGTTTTAGGAGCCTACTCTTGTTTATGAGCCAGGCGAAGCTGAATTCTGAATACTATCAGATAATTTGGCTACGTGCGATGAACAATCATTTTTATCATGAGACTATAATTAAATTTTAACGTTTTATTTAATTTTACTAAAAAGGAACTCAACATAAACATGCTGTCAAAACTATGTATTAAAGGAGCTGTCATTTACTTGTAATGAAACAATAACAAATTTTGAGGATACTACACTAAAATTATATAATCTGTTGTGTTATTTTTTTATTTTTTTTATACAGTTACAAAAGATACTTAACTTCATGGACCTAACTAAAAATACAAATCAGCTATTTTTGGACAATATAATAAAATACTCGATTTACTATTTATAAAACACATCAATGAAGTCTCCGTTCATAGTGTTCAGTTAACTCTCAGGGTTAAGGCACATCAAACTATTACTCAGGTCAAAAGAGACATATTTCACCATAGTTACATTTATATATTCAGAACTTAGTTTCTTCTCTGTCTCCCTGTATGTGTTTTTTTATTCATAATTTTTCCCTATTTAATTAATTAAATCCTTATAAATTGTTATGGTACCAAGGCTAATTATCATTCAGGGCGTTTCAAAAAGGACTTTACATTTTTGAAAATTCATATAAAATTTATTAAACAAGGTACAGAGCTGGTTTTGGTGTTGTTTTAAAGGAAAACAGTTCGAGTTTTGATTCGCGTAGTCCACTAGTGCCTAATCGCACCGCACAAGCGCTAGTGACAGTTACGTTAAACATGGCTGACTTCACTGGACCGGAGTGTGCTAGTTGTGTTTTTTGGTTTGAAGAATCGAAGTCTGCGACAACAGTTCAGCATAATTTTCGTACCACGTACGCTAAAGATCCTCCTAGTAGGCCTACAATTTATGAGTGGCATAGTTGTTTTGTAGAAACAGGGTACTCAGTGAAACATAAAACATCCTCAGGTCGTCCAAGCACATCTGACGAATTCGTTGAGCGTGAAGTGAGACAATGTTTTGTAAATAGTCCTACGAAATCGACCCGGCGTGCATCTCGTAAGCTGCAATGACCACATACGACGGTTTGGCGTGTGCTAAGAAAACGTTTGCACTTGAAACCATACCGATATTCGCTTTTACAAGCAATTAAAGACACTGATATAATTGTCCGTAGGAACTTCTGTGTGGATATGTTAAATCGAGTGGATAATGATGAACATTTCTTGGACAACATAATCTTTTCTGACGAGTATACTTTTTACTTAAGTGCCAAGGTAAACACACATACCTATAGGATTTGGGGCAGCGAAAATCCATATGAAACATTACAACATGTTCGTGATAGCCCTAAAGTGAACGTTTTTTTGTGCGTTGAGCAAGAGGAAAGTGTACGGCCCCTTTTTTCCCAAGAGAGAACCATCAATGGGATAGTGTACCTTGATATGCAACAATTTTTAATACCACAGATCGATGAGGATGACCGAGAACGAATTTTTTTCTTTATGTAAGATGGCGCACCACCACACTATCTGACTGACGTCCGGGATTTTCTAAATGACCGCTTCCCAGGTCGATGGATTGGCCGTGATGCCCCAATGCATGGCCCCCCCTTCCCCAGATCTCCAGACCTGACACCGCTAGATTTTTTCTTCTGGGGTTTCATAAAAGATATGGTGTACGTACCTCCTTTACCGGCCACTGTACCTGAACTTAGAGGAAGAATTTGCGCTGCTGCTGAGCAAGTTACACCTGAAATGCTAGTGCAAGTCTGGGAAGAAATCGACTACCGATGGGATGTCTGCAGAATAACCACGGAAGCCACATAGAATATCTTTAGTTTAAGGTAAAAAACTTGAAGTTTTTTCCTTTAAAATAAAACCAAAACCAGCTCTGTACCTAGTTTAATAAAATTTATATGAATTTTCAAAGTCGTAAAGTCCTTTTTGAAACGCCCTGTACTGAATATATATATTAATTATCTTGAATAATTATGAAATGATGGCTAATAAAAGTTTTATACGTGTAATAATAATATATGTAATATTTTAAAACCAGCAATTTCACTAAAGAATTATATGACATATCAGTGCATTGTATCACAAATCTAATCAAAATGACTTTAATCGAACAATAAATAATTTATTTAGAGCAGATATACTGTTAAGAAATGGCCCACACTGAGGTTGTTATAAATTATTACTTTAATCTAATATTATAGACTAAGGTGGGATTTTTAACAAATATAGAGATCAGTGGAGCGTAGTCCTTAGGGATTTTCGACAAAATAATAAGTTGCTATGTTAACCAGTTACCATAAGGATGTCCATGTAAAGTTTCAGTACATGGCCCGGTAGCTTTTACGTAATTGAGTAACACAAACGAACACAAACACACGCACACACAAACATACACACACATGAACACACTGATATACACTAGATTTTTATATTATGGTATAGATTAAATTTAGAATTGTAATTTAAAGGAAAGTTCCAAAAATACAGTTTTATCTAGATGATATATAGCCTACATTGTGGCCATCAGACGTGATCATATATAAAGACACGTGACTAATAGAAAAGTAATTCTCCTTAAGAATTTTTTAATAATAAATCAGGCATAAAAGGTATATTTACACGTCTATTTCTCTCCTCTCTTCCCCGTTTCCTCCTATTTCACAGTAGGTTTTCGTACTTCATTCCCTTCAAGCTATTAATTTTTTAACATGTATATAACCAATGTATACTCTGTAATCAATGACATAACTGTATCCCTTGGCGCTAAACTGTAAAGAGTACAAAATTACTGTTTTATTTAAGTCGATCAAATCATGTTACGCCATTTTATATTCAGTCATCAATTCTAAAAATAGCTGATTCAATATCGATTAGCATTGTGTTATTTTTGTACTCATTTATTGTAGACGAAGATACCTAGACCGGATGATAATGGCGGGCGGCGGGTCTACTCTTTGAATCATGGCCTGTGTTAATGGAAGAATGAATGGAATACCGTAAGTGTAGGTTTTAGTTCATAAGCCTTAAGATTAATTTTAAGAGGTTAAATGTGAGAAAGGACCATATGGTCCTAGTTTCTATTCTATTCTATAACCAATATATAAGTCTCGCAATGGAATCCTGTTATTATTAAAATGGATTGTACGTATTTACTAATAGGTTTTTACAGATAGTTTACGCTGTGCCGCTTTGCCATGTCTATTTCAAACCTTTGATATGTATTATCTTATATGAAACTATGAAATAGTTTGAAAAACATCTTAAATAATTACTTTTAAGTACTATCATACCATTACAATAATTGAATTTAGTTTCTTTAACTTATGATTTGCTGGTTTACAATTCTATTTATTACGTTGGAAGCTGAAAAGAAATTTCCTTTAAAATGGTGTACACATGAAAATAGGTTACAACAAATTTAATTAATTGAAAATTTAGAAGAATTAATTAAAAAATTAAGTAGTTAGAAAATGTGATCATATAAATGCCATATTGTAAACACTGAATATACAAAATTAAATTATAAACTCGCCCAATTATTGTAATGATAGATTCTTATGTTTATATATATAGTGTAAATCCAATGAAGAAGATTCTAAAATGGTATTATTCTATACGATTTTATAAATCATGCTTAGTCTGACTTAAAGAATTTAAAAGTGTTTAGGTAAAAGCACAGTTAGAAAACTCAATTTTGGCATTATATTCCATCTTTAGAGATTAATTATGAAGAAGAAGAGTTTAAAAAGCAATTTCCAATTGATTAAATTTCATGGCTGGGGACAGTTTGACAATTTATCTGGATTAAATCACAAACTTTTTCATAATTTTGTTGAAATAATAGCAAAAAACATATTCTAAATGAAGTGAAAGTAGACTGAATATCAGTTACAACAATTAACGTAGCATTTTGATGTAGCAGCGAAAATTTAGTTTACACGCTTGGTTTCCCTTAATAGTATTAGGGTAGAGTTAAATGGTATTACAATGAAGGTTGCTACAGTGTATGTGGCATGTGGTCAGTCCCAAAGACAACAATTGCGCTTTGTACGTAAAAGCCGTTAGCCTCACTTTAACACGCTCTGCTAAACTCTACACTGTCTATTACTTTAACGTGAAAGTCGATGTTTTAGAGTGATTTCTTCTTGGGGAAGTAAATAATTACTGTATATTTATTTACATTTGCTGTTTTCAATTATTGACAGTCTCGTATCTCTATATCCTTAGTAAATAATAATAAATTAGTAATTAAAAATAAATGTAAAGAAATCCATATTTTACACAATACACTTTAATCAGTTTACTAAACATACTGCACATATTCAAATATTTAAATATAATTGGATTACACCAGTTCACAATATTTTCACATTGCAAAGTGAAAAGCTCTAAATCAAAACAGTATGTTCTTAACATCTAATAACTAATATAATCGGCACAAAGCAGCTAAGGTGGGATTCTGATTTGTAGCGAATGTTGAGTTTAGCTCAAGTTCACCTTCCTCTTACTGCAGAATCTGAAATCTAATGTTGTTTCAAACTTGACTCCTGAAATCTGGAATCATGTTCGTCTGAAGGGATCCAAAAAATAGTCGGCAACGAAGAACGATATAGTTCAAAACAAACCCCTCCCCCGCATCGTTTTGGCATCAGAGACGTAAGAGGAAGGTTACCTGGTGTTAAACCCAACATAAGCATTGAATCAGCCCTGTATACCATAGCTGCTTTATGTGTAGAAGATTCGGTTGCTCCACCGTGATTTGGGATCGTGTCAGCTAACATCGTAGTACGTTCAGTTGTGCACCTTAAGAGACAATGAGGATACCTCTTCACCTAGGTTGCACTATTTTTTTGTAGTCTGGGTGTAAGAGTAAGGTGAACTACAGCTAAACGCAACATTCCCAACATAATCTGCATATTAAATCTGTTCCGAATATGAAATAGACATACCTGGCTCTGTAAATCTCATTGATTTATATCTCTGTGATTACTGTAAGTAGCCAAGATCATGAGGTAAAACTCACAACAACCATGTAGCATGAGATTCTAAACTCGATGTCTTGTAGTCGTGTTTAGTCTCCTACTCTGGCTGGGATGATACTTGATGAAAGTCGAAATACAAGATTCTGCTACACAATCATCAACTGAGTACGCTGTAACACAGTGACAGCTGAAATCTGCTTCACTAGGCGGAGTATCTGCTAATTTGCTCAAACATTGTTTCCCAATCAAACAAGGTGCGTGGAACAAGGTTGGTGACGCTTTGCCTTAGAAGCCAGTATAATTGGCGGGCAGCATAGTTTATTATACCGGGAACAATCCTTTTTAACTCTGTCGAACTACTGAACACAGATTACGGAGAAAACCTTCATCTAGCAAGAGGACCACTTGAGCACGACCAGATAAGGTAGGTATCCTTCCACAGTTAGCATGAGCTACAGGTGCTGATGGAGATGCTTTGGCAGTGCCAAAATGCTAAACCACACTGATGTACTTGTGAGATTTCAATATTGCTGCATTTCTTGGACAGTAGGGAAATCCCCACAGCTGTAACTTACGAATCATGCTCGGGTTTACATACTCAGGGGGACTTACCATTGCTTCACTTTCTAAGTTCGGTTGAGAAAGTCCTGTATGGGAGACAAGCTCTTGGAACTCTTAATAACGTTTCGAATTGTCAGTTTCTCATCAGTCGCGCAAAGAAGCGCGAAGTACTAGGATCACGGATGGATCATCCTAGTATATCCATGACTCAGATGGATTACTGTTTTACGGCTTATTCAGTTGAAGATTGTGCAGCATAATGTTCCATTTCACACTTCTTCGAGTACCATCACAGCCAGAGTAGGAAACTAAACTCGGCTACAAAACTTTCTTGATTGAGACGATCTGATAAACTTACAACTAGTTTATACACAAGTCTATGAAATTTCATTGAAAACGAGAAGGGAAAGATGACCTCACACTGTACATGTATGGCTTTGAGACCTATCCTTTTTTACCTGTTATCTCATACACTTTTGCAGGATGCTAATAATCAATCAAAATCTTGACTGCTGCGATAGGAAATGATCGGCATATCAGATTCATAAATGAATGGTCTCCAGTTTGGTTCTAATATTAAACTGCTCAGCATTACCTGCTGGAGTAGGAAATAATGAGTATACCACAATATTCATAATCATAACCACCCAGTTCGGTTCTGCTACTCAACCAATGCTGAGTAATGCTTGCTGGGGTGGGAAATGATGAGCATACCAGATTCATAACCATGGTGTCCCCAGTTCGGTTCTGTTATTCAACCTATATTAGACTTACCTCCTGTAGTATAAAATAACATAACAGATTCATAACTATATGGTTTCCAGATTGGTTTTACTATTCAAATAATGCTCAGTACTATCTGAATAGTCTCTAGTTCGGTTTTATTATTTGTCCAATTGTCAAAGTCTTATCTCCTGAGGAATACTAGAAGGAAGTTACTATAAATAGAATACTAGAAGTTCTCCTATTCGACTTACGCTCTTGTATTCCTTCTTAGGCCTTATTATCTAAGGCTGGTGGGACAGACAAGGTATGAGTCTAATGTATCAGCTGAGCGTTATCAATTCATATCACTTTTAGGGCTGGAAAACAGTAATTTCTCTCTGCCTGCCAATGTATCTAAACGCCTGTATGTCCAGACGATATCTTGAAAACGAACTCACCTAAAGAACTTGATATTTTTAAAGATTCGTTTACATACAGGTGACACTGAATTCAATGATCTAGCAAGCAATTCCGAAAGTTGTGGCTAAGCGTTATCAAACATGTTTACATTACTCACCAGGGTAATGATGTAGGCAACTAGAAAATATCGGAGTTTTGGGTGTATAGTATTTACAGTATGTACAGTTAGAGTAGGTTTTAGTTTTAGTAATTTTAATAAGTCTTCTTACTATAATTTAAAATATTTAAGGGTATTCCAGTAGAAAATAAATTCGTCTGTTGATATAATTTGGTTTTACCACATATTTCGACCGCTTCTCCCATTAGTGTTAATTAATGTGAGAAGGATAATGCCTATACCATTATCGCGTGGTCCCCGCCTGACTGTCTATCTGCCGTCCAGGATAACGTTCAGTGTATCGTCGAAGCCGTTCTGGAAATAATATGATTCAGTAGCTCTCGCTTGACAAAATCCTGCCTTTGTTTTCTTGTTGGCATTTCTGAGTGCGGCTCTGATCTCGTCTCGATAGGACCGTAAGCGGTTGTCCAAAAACCTGGGTTTCGCTGCCCTTTCCTCTAACTCGATAGCAGTATTAGTGCCGTGTTGACTCTTGCCTTGTGATGACATCGAGAGTGAGTGATATCTCAACCAGTAATGTGTTTATTATACGTAGCCCCCTTTTGTACAATATTTTGTACCATATATCAGTAACGTCCTGGAACTCACCGCGTTATGAACTGGCAGAAGCGGTCTTATTTTCTCTATAATAAGAGTGCGTGGGTATCGAAACCCCATTGCTCAAATTTTTTTATATAAAACCTGTCTAAGTCGATCTGAAACATTCTGTGAGTGGTCACTCGATTGAGATTATTACTTTTTCTACCCGTAGTAGGCAGTGTGCTACAGTTTGCTACATTACAAGTCGATGGTGTTTTATAAACAGATCAGTCCCTAAAACTTGTGTACTACGAGTGGCTTTTGCAGTCTCATTAGATAGATGTAAGTGGCCCGTCTTTCCATTGTCACCGGTCTACTCCTCGGAGACCCTGAATAAGCTGGGGTGCCGCCCTCGTGAGTCAGGCACAACGCTGGAATGACGTCTGTATGTTATCATCATCTCATAACTCTCTGATTCCAATCCGCAATAGTGAACCTATCTAATAACATCTGTATTCTTAAATCTTATTCTTAACTCGTTTATTTCACCACAATACAATATTAGCTACATTTTAATATTTCACATTATACACATGTAACCTAACTATCTCAACACGTGCAAACATATTCTCATCGTGAATTGATTAGCAGTATATAGTAGAATGAAAGGTCTGAAGCCTTTTAACATCTAAAAATTGCTATGAACACTCACAAGTCAATGAAATATAATGAGTTATAGTGTAATTTGTTGCAAGATACGTCAAGAAGTATTTCAAATTGTAGACATTACATTTTGCAGGAATCTTCAAATTTCAATATAGACAAGAATGAGTTGTATATTGGTGCGTGTTCAAGCATGTAATATTTTTTAACTGTTTAGAAAGTTGTCCTTTGGTAGACTGACACAGTTCTATTTAGGCTAGCTGAGCGATGCACAAATTTATTTTCTTTATATCTGTCCACAGGCCATGCAGAAAATTAAATGAGCTAAAAACTTAAACTTTAGCATGAAACATCAGCGAAGCCTGTAATGTGACATATTTTGTTACGTAATCCTACCTTGTAACTACGAGGTGTTTTAAGTTTGTATTTATTTGACCAATATTGGATTATTTTTCCAAAATACTCTTGATATGTCTATATAATTAACAATCTGGTTTGGCAACAGTCTAAAAACTTAGCCAATGATCGATGATTTCTATAGTCAGTATTATAAATCACCATCCACAAATTATAACAGAAAGACATCTTACGACACGGGGATTCACAACTCTCAAGGAATCTAACGTGTTCAGATTAATCACTACGGCGAGAACTGGTTGATCTTATAGCTTCAGAGTGAGTGATTCCCCTGTGATTAGTTACTAAGTATCCTGGTCTTGGCAGCACGTAATCACGGTAATCGACACATTAACTTATTTACGGGTTTGCTTTACACTAAAGTCAGTTATTTTCTGGCATCCGAGCAGAAAGAATTTATAGAAATGCAGCTTCTTGGCGTAATTAAATTTGCATGCAGATTTCTATTAGAATTTATACCATGTCGTGCATTGAATCATTATATTTACTTAATAGTTAATGCTAAATTGTACAATTTTGTAAATTTTAGGTCCATTATAGATGATATTAACTAATAATTACATTTCATTTCATTGGCTCGTCAAGGCTCATTTTCACATAATTAGGTTTCTTTTTTGCTCTCTTTATGATCTTCCATGCATCTATACATAATTGAAAATATTCTTTATTATATCACAGTAAATCATAACTACACCTGTATACCTGTGTTTAAACCTTTAAACAAGTTTTCTTATATTATTAATTATTCTATAAAGAAAATAACTTACACGTCTAAACAATGTGTGACACCTTATTTTGGAGAGATGAATTAATACGTGTCATGAAGACTTATTTATTGGATTTCTACCCCTCATTGATATATTTATAAAATTTGTGAGATTTCAAGTATGTCTATTTTTAATTCAAAATTTCGTGATCTTATATGACTGGAAGGCTAAAAATACACAAAGGAGTATCGAAAGATCGGTCAAAACGCAATAATATGATCGGTATAATCAGTTCATTTACACATTTCTATAGTAGGCGTTTTTCTCATTGCCTTCTTGCATAGCTATGAGAACAATGAAAATATAGATTTTTACTGAGTACTTTTTTGAAATTTAAGTCCTCCCTTTGACCAACATAAATCATTGAACCAGTTTAAAATCTCTAGGTAACGCGCAGACGGACACACGACAAGAGAATTTTATGAAGGAATTGACGGATATCCTTATGTAATTCCTGTTTGAAAAATATTTTAGATCTAAAATTTGTAAAATTTGCGGGATTATGTTGTAACATAATAACTTGGAATATATACAGGTGTCCAAATAAATGTATCACAAACTTCTGTAGTTGTTAGTATTAATTTTTTTTATCATATAAATAAATGTTGAGAAATATCTAGTTTTTCCGCTATCCACCATTTTGTATTATTTATACAAAAATTATTAGCTCAACTAGGTAAGCCAAAGAAACCAAATTAGGCTCATAGATTTCAATAGATAAGATAAAAATAAAAATATTTATTGTATTATTTTCTTTATTATTACCAAAATGCGACCTGTTTGAAATTTTTAAAATGTAATAAGAAAAAAGCCAGTGTAGTTATAAAACATTTACTAGATACTAACTATTTGAGCAATTTTATTACAATGCAAACAGTACTTGTTTCATAATATTGGAATTTGTATGAACATGAAAAAATATATTTTATCTTTAAAAAAGATTTTAACCTACGTAAAGCAGCTGATCCCTAACAAAAGGCAAAATGTTTGCTGCTACCGGCTTGTACAAGCGTACCTTTAGAGTGCTCGTGCTCCCTTATGACTTGACGGCTATAATTGAAACAAGTATCGATGCAACTATAATACATTTCTTTTTTAATTTAGTATCTAGTAAATGTTTTCTAACTATTTTGGTTTTTTTTTTGTTATTTGACTTTAAAAACTTTCAACAAACGCCATTTTGTTAATATCAAAGATAATGACACATATTTTTTACCTCTTATCTTTCAAACCTATGTGTCTAATATGGTTCTTTAACTTAACTAGTTCTAGAGATAATATATTTTTATGAATAATACAATAGTGGCTAGTGGCTAAACCGATACATTCCCGACCAATGTTTATAGGATAGGATTTGCTGGAAATGATGATGTTCTGTTTCTCCTCTTTGTTCTGGTTAATAAGATCCTCGCTCATGCCAGTGGGAGAGTCCTATCTCTTTAGAAATATTCCTATATTTTCTACTTTTTGGATATCTCTTTTAAGATGCATTTTTTCTCAAGATGCTACTTTTTAAAATTAATGTGAAGGAATAAGCATTATCTAGAAAACCTTCAATTGGTATTTGAAGATGCTAACTACTCATACAATCTTGTTTGTCCCAAGTGCAAAAAGTGGCAACATTACTAAAAAACTAACCCGAGGGAATTCCCTATCTGTATATCACTAATAAGAACCCGTCTTGACCCGTCACATTCCTGGCCAGTCCATTTTCTGTCTGTTGACCTCTGACATTCGCGAAGGATGCCTAGGGACGAATGGCTGCAGCCTCCCATCAGGACGCCGAGGGTGGCTGTCCTTGAGCACGGTCTCGGACCTGGGTCCGTAATGATCCCGCACTTAAAGCCTGTGAGTGGTTAAGCGGTACATAATTGGATAGTTGAGGAACACGTCTAACTCTCCAGCTGAGTCACAGTTGCGTGCCTCGTGAGCACTAACATTGCTGGATTGTTCTTTACACTGGCAATGACTCTCAGTTAGAAGGCTGAGGCCACAGGATAATGTGTCAAAGGAAACCTAATTGACTTACTGACTTACATTAAACCTCTTACTCTACTGTTGTTGGATATTGTATGATATTATAAAATGTCTACCATCATAATAACTAATCGTTTAACTCATCCAACTGCTTTTCATTTAGCTTCAATACTGTTATTTGGACCTAAATAACAAGGGTTACTGTTATTTACGTCCAAACAATTAATGTTGGACATTATTGTCGGTTCAAAATTGTAGTCCCAACAGTTTTGTATCCAAGAAAATTTTAAGGTCCATCCATTTGTCTCATTCCAAACACAATAAAAGCTCTAAGCTATTTTTTGTCCGGTTTTTGCCAAATTTAGTTCAAACCTTTCTCTTGTAATTAAAAAATTTGTAAGACTTTCATTATAGTTATTCAAAATAATCGGACCCAAACTGGTAGAGTATTCATAGTAACCATACCAATAAATTTTAATATATTATTAATTATCCTTAAAAAATGTTGGATAAGAGAGAATTTTAACGTTGAATTTAGAATTCTTGAAACTGGGGCTCTCTATGATTCTCAAATGTTTTGTTTTCATTGTAATTTATCATTTTAATGAGTCATTACATGTACATCCTGGTGTTTTCTCAATACCAGGATGTACAAGTAATGACTTATTAAAATTATAAATCACACAAATAAAGATGCTCCGCAAATTACGTTGGTGTTTGCATAACTGGCCAATGGAGATCTGCTATATATCTTAGAGCGGGATGTCAAGGTCTGTCATCTACAGAAGTAGTGTTAGGATCTTTGCCAACTGTTCAGCACAGTGCAGCAGAATTATACATCAAATCAAACCATCTACCCTGATCCTGCAGTATACATCGTCCTTGGACTTACATTGCATCTATGATGATGATTGTAAAAAAAAGGTTTTTATCAAACAGGAAGTCCTTGCCTTAGCATTATATTCATCTAACGGATTCAGTGCTCATAAAAACTGCATTATACGAGATAAACAAGAAATATATAACTTTATAATTATTAAGTTTATGTAGACGTAAGTAGATATGTTTTAATTAACATTCTAATAAATATGTTCCTCAATTAATTCTTCTGCGTTTGCCTTAAGTAAATTTGTCTTCGCTTTGATATAAAAATAAACTAATTATAAATTACTGCTTGTTCACAAAACTGTCATATAATTCCCGTTATATTTGTAATTAAATGTGCCTATAGAATAATATGTTCACAGCTAAAAAATGTTAGAATTTTTGTTGGTGAACAAGACTAGTAAAGTTAAATTAATCTTTGAAAATAAAGATTCTGAAACAATAAAATCATGTTATTGTATTCGTTTTTATCTACTCTTGGTAAACCTAACATAATGACATAATTGTCATTAGTGACATAATTTTCATTTAATAGTTTATATTATTTGGCTGAGCTTTGGTGAAGACAATGAATATAAACATTTCAAGGATCAGGAAATAACTGCCTGTCTTTCTGTCTGTTCACACAGACAGCTACTTTAGACTTGAAATTGTGCATGAAACTTCAGTTTTATATGTTTTTATATTCACACAAGTAGCCTAGTTTTCCTACACATACATAATTTTATAGTATTTTATTGTATATACTTTTAAACACTGATATTAAACCCAGTTAAATAAAAACATTTGAATCTGTAATGTGGCAATATATATAGTAAATTTTGCATTAAATTTTATTTCTATAATCAGTTCTATAGTGTGTATTTTTATATTTATAAAACGAACTCTAGGTTAGGAATTTAGCATATAACCTCAGCCAATCCTGTTACAACATGTAATATGGTGTTCTTCTGCCTTGTAGCTGGGTAAAATACAATCAAATGTTTGCTTAATTAATATTATCTTTATTTTCATTTAAAATTTTTTGGTGTTAACGCAACATATAAATGCACACAACACGGATTGGGTATTACGGTTTTGCTCAATTTCCGAAGAATATGTGTACTTTGGCGACTAAGCAAATTATTTACCCACAACGCGTTTAGGGTATTTCGCTCCGGCCAACAGACGTTTGAAACGTAATCAAACGTGAGTAAAGTACTCGCTCCACGATTTGGGTATTCTGCAGATTCTACATCGCGAAGTGAGTTAAGTTTTGGCCATTGACTTGTGTAACAGTGATATGTTCTGTTAACACAGATTTCAAACAAGGAATCACTTAATTTCTTATATTGTTGGAATGGCGTACATTGTTGTACAAACGAATAATACTATTAAAATGCAGGCCTTGTGGATCAACCAATACAAAATATAAGGTATATACACGGTAAAGCAAAATCACACGTAACTAAATTGTGTTGAAACTCACGAGAAAATTGAGTCAACAGACCCTGAAGTTGAGATTCACTTAACTGGCTGCTCAACAATCAACCTGCTAGCAGGAGTGCAAACATTTACTGTTTAACTATTTTGTATGCCTTTAAAACAGTATTAATGAAGGATACCAATTTCTCTAACAGAATTTGTTAAAGTAAACTAAATTATATTTATGCCTTTATTCTGTTAGCAATGTTAGTTATTCCCTGCTTTTACTACATATAACAGCAGAACCTGGTCAATACTATCATCAGATTAATTTTTTTACAAGATGTTCGTGTAACTATAGACCTATTACTATTTTTCGGTTATCCTTAAAGCAATCCATGTAACGAAAAAAAATCATATAAAACAGATTCGGAAATCTATTATACCAATAATACAAACTTTTGTAGTATTCGCCACAATTAATACTCGTCCATATTTCATTCAATGTAAACGCATTGTTTCACGAGAATATTGTAAGTAAACTGGTATTACATTACCAAGTGCATTTCAAGTGTTTGTAACGTTTATAGTGTACATTGAATTCTTTTTATTGGTGACTTTTTTATTCCTAAATGTGATGTTGTATCATGTTTATGTTTACCGAACTTTTGCGAATTTCAGAGTAATTTCTCTGAGTGTAATACAAACATGCAAGCTAAGTGGAAACGTAACTATGAATAGCAAACACTAGCGAGCTCATGAACAGAATATTCAATGAACCAATTTTGTTGTAGTATATAACTTTTAAACCGTCCCTTAATATATGTATATATACATTATTATTTGTCGTTATATTTTCACTTAGTACTTATAATTCAACTATCTAAACTAAATTTTATTGCCAGTGTAATGTACTTTATATGTGCTTTTACAATTACATTATTTGATTTAGTTTTTATATTTAAAGTCGGTTTTTATCTCGTCGCACATCACATTGTTTTTTTTTATTATTAATCATAAGTCATTTTTGAACTCGTTCGTTCTATGTACAAAGATTCTTCTACTTGTTTGGTGGATTTGGTTATAAATTTTATAATAATGTAAAAATATGAACAATTTTATCCTAATGGCGGTATCCTTGCGAGGAATTATTTAATTTCTCATTTTTAAAAACGGTTTGACAGTAACTTCTATACTTTCCATACAAACAAGTATTCTCAATTTAAATTTATTGTAATATATATACTAGTTGTTATATATGATGAGTTTTGAGCTGGTATGGACAACTCTTAACACAATATATATATATATATATATATATATATATATATATATATATATATATATATATATATATATATATGTAAAATTAAGCGAGGGTTTCTTTTTTAAAGAAATAATCATTATTTTCATGTTCATTTCGAATAAAAAGGTTAGGTGTGTCATTTAAAATATATTTTATATAACCTATTGATTTTAATAATTGTATGTAAGTTTTTGTTTAATAACCATTTTATGTTTATTACAAAATTTTTGGATTTAATTTAATGCAACTGTATACTCTATATAGGTAAATTAATAAAATTATACAATTGTGTAACACGTTTTCATATTTTAATAAATTTTTATTGTTATTAGATTCCAGATATTATAATTAAAAAGGACCAACGAAAAGAATAAAACAAAGATTCGGAAGTATTGCTAAATTATTACCATCACAGTATATTGTCTTTATTGCCTAGGATCCAAAAGCTAATTTGCATTGGCCAAGAAACCAACGTGGTTTATCTTGAAACGATGGATGAATTTTTGTCTACATAAGAAATAGATTATCTACGCTAGTTTTGACTCTCCAAAATTGAAATTTATCAAAAAGGTCAAACACGAGGGGTAAATTATATTTTTTTCAGCTTTAAAACCGAACGTCAGACAAATAAAGAATCGATTTCTTCAGATAACTATAAAAGGAGATTGAAAGTTAGAGATAGGCTAAGTGGCTTAAGCTATATAGTAAATACTCTGATTTAAGACAAAATTATCAATTTGTATTTTTAACGCTCTTGGTACTCTCCCATTTTGACTCCTACCAAACTAGAACTAGAGGCGATTGATTTCTTTCTTAGGGAAAATTTATCGACCGATTTCAAGAAAATCTAAGTTGTGTGCTCATAAAATGCAAATTAGCTCCCGGCCCCTCATCTATTAAGGACGAAACTAAGGTTTTACAAATATTTTAAAATTAATATTAGTTTACGTTAATTGTTGAAGTGATAAATATATATGCACTGTAAATCTCCAAATATTCTCTATTAAAGACATGACAAAACCTTCTTAAAGTGATGTTGTCTGTCCGTCCACCCATCCGTGTGTTAATTCTTAATTTAAATGGTATAGAGACTTTCTCTACAGGTCATCGACAGGTGAAGTCCAAGTTAGAAATAACATTCTATTTTATATTCATCTTATGGATAACCAAAATGGCAACGATGAATCGGAAAATAAGAAATTTTAAGCAAGAATCACATAACACCATCATCATGTGACAAGTAAGTTTTTTGAGATCTGTACTAAGTTGTATTATATTAGTACCTTATCCGTATTTAAAAGTCATCAGGTACTGCAGTAGGTCCACTGACCTTTTAAGTGGACTTTATATGACACTTGTAAAGATCTCGAGCGCAGTCTGAGAACCTTAAAGTTCAAGTTCTCAGAGAAGTGCAGGTAAACTTAGAATCCGGTTTGGCAAAGCAAAGGCCAGCTAATGGAAAGTCTTCACTACTTTATCTCACGAGGACAGAAAAACAAAACTATCTTTGACGATGAAACTCGCTAATCAATCTTTGCTATTATAAATTTACTTTCCATCTCTACATATTTTTATAAACCTAACAAGTATTTAGCGTTTTATCCAAGTACATAAGTGATTAGAATAAAACTGTATTTTTTTATACAAATGTAATTATTATTACAAAGTATATTTGTATTTATACACACATACACACACACACACACACACACACACACACACACACACACACACACACACACACACACACACACACACACACACACACACACACACACACACACACACACATATATATATATATATATATATGATGGTAAACATAACTGATACTAAGCGATTGATTAATTAATCAATCATCATCACTTAGAAATTATTTATTTATCTAAACAGAAGTAAATACGGAATTGATCAATATATATATATATATATATATATATATATATATATATATATATATATATATATATATATATATATATATATTGTATATCACATACACTGTACACAAAGAAACAGGATATACTACTTTAAACGTCTCGGTCATTCGCCCTGGTAGATTTATTTAGATACTGGTGATCATTTTCTTAAAATAAAATCATAAGATTTAAACTCCAACGTGTGTTATGTATAAACAGTGAACCAGTTTAACCAGCCACCAATTACAATTACAACGTACGAGTATTACTTAATAAAACTCCAGTTTCTCTATTTCTGTAATTGGTCACACAGTAATTTAACAATAATTTCAAACTTATAAAAATGACATGCTATTTTTAATGATAAATTTTATTTTAATTGTAGTTAGATATCTTAAGATGGAATGAAACTAACTGTTAGATATTAGGCTGTGAATTTAAATTTAACAAACAAATATTATTTGCAATTAAAACTGTAAATGCTATCAAGTTTATTCATAAATAAACTGTAATGTTCCAAGAAATTGTATTTATACAGTTAGAAGTATTGGAAATATCCATATACTCTTCGGTGGAGTTCTACTCCATATACTCATCAAACATACGGATGAATATCTCAATATATCTCTATATAATATATAAGAATAAAAAAGAGTTACCATATTACATTCATGTTAAAAAAAATAGTAGCGATTTCAATTCACTGTGTAATTGGTTTTATGTGGCTTCTATTTCAGTCTGTATGGTATCTAATTTATTGCACAAGAACTGGTTTTGTACTATAATAAACTGTTTTTGAAGGACAATCTTGTCAGTTTCATAAACCAAAATGGGGCAAGCGTTCGTTTTTAAGTTCGTTAGCTGGAATTTTTTGACAATAACTAATGAAATGTAACCGAATTATGAACAAATAGACAGACGGACAATTATTTGACCTATTGACACACACCATCAAGAGTTTTTCTTGACCAAGAGAAATATATACGGCAAGTTTCAAGTCCTAAAGTACTTCTCCATGAAGAGTTAATGCACATACGGATAGATAGACGGACAGGCGGTCTTTTCAACTTTTGAGACTAAAATGAGTTTAGGTCTTCCTTTCACCAAGAGAAACCCATACACCAAATTTCAAATCTCTGGAACTATTACGAGTATCGTACAAACAGAAAAGCAAGCGACCCGAATTTAAAAATCCCTGTCGGGTCTTAACAAACACAATAGTAAAACATAATGAATACCGACATTTAACAGTAAGAAGAGGAGTGTTAAAGGTTGCGGACAGCTCATGCAACGCAAAGCAAATTTCATTTCCCTGATATTGACTTTCGCCACATACACCGCTATGAGTATCATTGATTTCATACCAGGTGACTGTCGCCGTAGCCAACCGACGCAGTTTCATGGCTTCAGATTGTTGTGATACTAATTCAACTTCTGTAATCGAATTTCACACGTGTAATGGCTTTTATAAAAAGTAAAATTTCTTCTACGAGTATATAGTGAAATGTTATATTCATTGCTATATACAGGAACATGTGATGGATCCGTTAAATTTTAAATTGTTAGGCAAAATGTAAACATTAACATAAAATGTTTCGAAAATTAATAATCTTACTTAAAATTATGAATTCAGCATTTCTTCTGTCTAGTTGTGAAGTGTTTATGTATACAATAATCGTTTCAAATTAAAACCCATCCGATAATGTTTTATACTCTTATTTAGCCTCGATAAACTCATTTAGCAAATACTAGGGACAATTGCCTATTCTATAACATAATTTCGGCTTTAAATCCCAATTTGTGACACCATTGCTGTGGAAAGGGACTATATATTCACAGGACCATATATTGAAATGTTAATAAAATTTGCGTAATGAAGACTCGGAGAATAAACTACAAAAGTAAGATATTACGGTCAACCTAAGACTAATAAACTTATGCAACGGAGTGTCGAAAGACGTGACTATCATAATAACTTACATTTATTCATTCTAAATATAAAATTGATGATATTGATATAATAATGGATTTTTTATTCAATATTAACACTTTTTGTTTAAGGAAATAAAATAAAAAATAGCATCGTTGCAGCCAATTTCCCTCTCACGGCATCATTAAATTTTCGTTTGTCGTAAACAAAGTAATTGCCAATAATCAGGGAGTCGTTAAATCGAACACTTCACCTTAGTAGGCATATTCGACACCTTATCATTGAAATCAAAAGACTTTGATTGGCTCTTTTCCGTTAAAAGTATCTCTTTTCATTCAGACTTTTATTTTAAATTGCTAAGATGATCTACTCTTGTATGATGTGTCACTGTGTTATATTCTTTAAGCGACTTGTCATCAAATCTTTAAATAGTTTAAAGAAATATTTTATCATGTTATGTGTTTGTATTTTGGCATATTTAAATCATTTTATTTTGGTAATTATATATATATATATATTTATTTATTTATAATTTTATATATATATTTTATATAAAAGTATATTATAATATATAAAGGATTTCTTTAAAAAAATTTACTTTTACTTTACTTTATTAACAAAAACTTCAGTCTATATAAAAATATAGACCCCCTCCCTCCTGTTTTTAAGTTCTAAAATGCAATTCTAAATGGTAAACTTATTCAATACAAGTAAAATTGATTATTTAAACTAGTTCACTCATGTATTATGGAATCTAATTTGTACATTTTATCAAAATAATCTGCTCGTCTCACATGTGTATGGAAATTCTAAATGAAAATCTTTTTCAACCAGGCATTCAATGTGAAATTAATTTTACTACAATAAAGGGAGAAAACAACAATTTCTGTGAACGAGATTTGGCCTGCGTGGACACGGGCACAAGTGTCTCTTAGTAAATATACAAAGATAAATTCACCAGTTCAAAAAAAACAATATTATTATATAATCTAGGATGTTTATTCGGAAATGCTAAAACACACCAGTATCGTTTACAAGATGATATCTCACTAAGTGGACAAGGCAAGTGTAAGTATGAGGGAGGCAAGGACGTGTTATGAGGTCAGATCTAACGACTAACGATGGAGTGACGTAACAGTCGTGCTCCAGCTCCGCAGTGGGCTGTGGCATTTCACTGCGTGGTTACAGCTCCTCAATGGTAGGGCGTGCTCGAACAATCTGCTGAAAAAGATTAAATGTCGGCGCCACATTATGAAATGTCAATGATCGAATTGAAAATTCTAACCAATGGCGTGTGCGGTTGTTAATTTTAATCAATTTAGTAATCAAACGAAAAGAGATTGTAAGGAATCAGCACTTTACTGGTTTTTAGCCCGTATGTCTGCACAGGAATGGCGCTAATATTGGAAATTGATATGGTAGAATTGGGCAAATGAATAAGCATGCTCTCAGATTTCAGGAATGTTTTCATAATGGTCAGAATGTGACACAAGACAGTCTTTTAATATTGCAATATTTGAGCGGTATAGTTTACGCTCAATTAATTAATTAATATTAACACTAGAAGTTAACACGGCATTTCAATCGGTAGATTAGTTTGAGCAGGAAAACCAAACAAAAAAAAAGGCAGTTATAATAATTTTGAAACTCAAATCTATATTTCCCATAATTAGTATCATATACAAATAAAGCAAATCAACAAAACTTCTAGTTAAATTAATAAGCTAATTGAAGCTTTTGAATCAAACTTAAAACATGCCTTAACTTTACCCTTTGAAGTCAGCAAAATGTGCTAATTATGCAGCTCAAATCACCGCTTGTTCGCTAGAACTCAACAAGAACAGACCTGGTAAATAATTATTGCTCCCCTGACTTCCTCTGCTTACTAGATAATTAATCTCCCTTTATGAACATTATTATCGAAATCAGACATTACATTCACCCGTTTAACGTGTACAATATAGGTTATCTTGTCTCGCTATTATTCATTAGTTTGAAAGTTGATAACTAAATTATTTTGGCAGTTACTAAACTAAAACGCTAAAAAATAAAGTTTTCTTGGATAGTTTTATACTTTTTACGTATATCAAATATTTATTAAAACCATTACAATAAAATCATTGAAGAAATTATACCGGAAACAAGTTTTTTCACACGTAAACTAGTTTAATATGTATATATAAGCCAGGAATTTGTCCACTGACTCAATTGCGAAAGCTTAAGTCTAAAAATATACAACATATGAACCCAGGGCATACAAGATGTCAGAAGTAGTATGTCGAAAATATTTATTATACTTTTTGTGCATTGTTAAATTTCAACACATAAAAAGAAAATATATTATAGTTTTTTTAAACTGAGTGTTTTATTTTTCTACATACAGCGTGAGGCAAAAGTCTGTAACACCCCTATAAAAGGTGATGGTTGCGAATAATCCTAACAATATCTGGTATGGGTATCTGTAGGCGAGGGCGCAACTTTAGGAGCAACGCGACAGTAGTCGGCATCTATAAATTTGCTATTTTGTTGAAACAGATCTTAAAGTGTTGTACTCTAACATATAGACACATATAGATGTTATTATGATTCCTTGCAATGTTCTATATGGTGTGTATCCAGACTTTTCGCTCAGCCTGTATAACTAGGGCAAATATTCGATATTCTGTTATAAATGTAAATCACACATTGCTAATAAAAAAAATCACGCAAACAAATTATATTTTGTTTGTCTTACTATAAAATGAATTTTTTATGTTATGAAAATTTCAATCCTGTTGTTGTGGCAAGAAATATTTACTATGATTGTGTAAAATATAAAGTCATAAATAAAATAAATTTTAACTATTACTGAAGCACCTATAAATAAAACACTATTAATAATTGATCATCAAATTTACAACATCCAATTTTATAAATATTAACATGAGTAGACGCAATTAATGTGTGTAATATTGTTGTTCCGTGTATCAAAATGATTAAAATCTCAATGTATCACTCAAAGTTTTAAAAATATTAAAATCTTGTTTAGGCTATGGATACGTCATTATCGAACTTCAAAAAAATAATAATCTAAGGCACAAATTCGGCTTATGAAGCGTACCACCTAAATCTGCATTATAAAAATGCGAAAATTATTTTATATTCATGAGGTAATTCGCAAACTAAAGTGTAGTTACCAAAAGTAACGTACAAAATTAATATTAAAAACATCAATAACACCATTATTGGGATTCAGTTTATTGCAGTCTTGTATATTAAAAATATAAACTACTTATTTTTATATAATATTATATTCTAGTAATATTAATTAATAAATTAAATAAATATGTTTACCGGTATCATTCTTTTATAATGGATAGCATTCAAATACACCCCCAAATTGATTACGTTTTGTGTACAGGTAGAATCAGACTTGGCGTTTAAAATTTTTTATGTATAAATGAAAAAGACTTGGAACAAACTTGCGAAATTATATGTTATTAATCCTAATTACTATTCAACCTAAATATGATTTAGTAGGCCTACTTTTACAAATTTACTTTCTTTCTTTTAAATAGTTTTGATTTCTTCCACTTAAAATCGACTTCATTTTCGGAATCTATATCAAGTTTCCGAATCGTTTAAATACATATGCTGTAATCATATGCTATTGATGTCTTAATAAAGTTAATCAAAAGAATAATTTAATTTGAGTTTGAAAAAATCGGTTTCAGTAAACTAAGATTGCTTCCTGTGTGGTATAACTGCGAGCAGTAGGTACAAAGTTCGCTCACTACAAACTTTCCCATTACATTAGCTTTTGAATGGTATGCATAACACTAGGTGCTGTTTACCAATAAATTAACACTACTTACTAAAATATACAAAGCAAGACACTGTGAAATATTAAAACACACAAATAAACATTGAAATCTTAAATTATGTGTAAATATGTTTTCTCAAATTTCACGTATCTAAAGGAAAAAAACCAGAAACACGCTGTAATGATTCGTTTGTAGGAAAAGTGAACTATTATCTTTAACAGCACATATAAACTAGAATTAAAATCTTTATGGATCAATTTGGAAATTAGGATGGGAAACGTTTAGTTATTTGTACTATGACGATAATGCAGTTCAAATAAAATATAATAAAATTTAAACTCAAATTTTGACGTAAAATGTTTAATGTTACATTGAATACACATTTATAGAACATAAGTGTATTTAATTTAATTGGTAAGTTGGATACGATTTCAATTTAAGTATAATCTTTACTTTCCCAATTTTTTCATAAGTTCTATTCCATGAATTTCGTCCATTATAAAACTATATCTCTCAAATAACTGTCAGGTTTGATTATTTTATTTCAGATAAAACCTAAAAATTACCTTTATATCATTATATTTCCTCCCTTAGTTACATAATACTGTAACATTTAAAAATCTTTACAGTCTACATAAGAGCCGTCTGTACTGATGGTCATCTTGTTTTTAGGCCCATAACAATGTTAACATTCGAACTCTTATTTGCTCTTATTTTTAGTCCTATAGTAATAATTATTGCAATTGCCTCATTAAAAAAGTGTCATTAATAACTTTACTTAGCAGTGTTATAGTATTTTGTAGGTTATGAGTAACATACAACCAACTGCAGTGTATTTCTTTTTTAAATATTCAAAAAGTCTACATTCTACAGAACTACAGTAATCATAACTATAAAAGTAGTGCGAAATGCGTAAAGTGTTTAATTTTTAACATTGTTATGAACTAAACCATTCAAGGACGTTTAATTAAGGCAAATACCAGATACTAAAGCTTTTTCATGTTACATGCAGTCTTTTTTAAAAGCATGTTAACTGTGTTTTATATTTTAATGACGTATTTCTAGTATCTCTGTATATGTACTGGGAGTCTAGAGGAGTTTTGATACCAAACTGTAATTCACGAATAATTAAAGGTAAGTTATGAATTGTTTTTAAACATTATAATATAAACGCTACAAGTAACAATCGGGACGCATAAGAGTGACATCGTATGTGACCTTTCTGCATACCCAAGACATTAAGTCACGATAGATGTGTTACCTTTGTGTTTTTTTCCGGCGCATGACATTTTTAAACGCTATTAAACGGTGCAAGAGATAAAAAACTTCAAATGCAAAAAGTTTTTCCTTTAATAACAATTTTTAATTGTGTACATTGCAACACAGGTGCAACTTCTCGCATTTTTCTTAATGTATTGATGATTAATGATATTATTTTTAATCAGAAAAGGAAGTAAACCGTTTTGCCACTCTATATTTCCTGATAAGGTATGTAAGCGCATCATACAGTAAACATTGGTGAGTCTAGGTGTTAAGAGGTCTGAGAGCAGAATTTACTGTAAAAATAAATTAAGTCCATTTTTTTTTATTCTTTTAGTTACGAATAAACATAATATTGAGTATCACATAAACCTTTAAAATGCGGTATCATATAACCTCTATTCCGTTTAGAACATAAAAAAAACTATCAGAACCCCCCCCCCAAACAGCCCGTTTAGGCAATTTTCCAGGTTTAATTAATTTTACTAAATTATTTGGAACCGAAAATGGAATTACTGTTTTACTAATTATGTAGCTCAGTTTTTTTACTGCTTTTGCACGGGTGGTCTGAAACACCCCTTAAATATAAAGAACTGTTGTATTAATTATTTCACAGTTCTGTTTAAAAAAACAATTAGTCACACCAAGGAAAAAAATGAATGTTTGTGAATCTTAAGATACACGAGCCACATAGTTGGAAAATTTGTTTTGAGAAATGCCTACTTTTGGGTTAGGACCGAAAAAAATTTAGGATCGTCTTCTGTTATCATTAAAATAGAATCCCTTTCTAAACAATAAGTGTCATCCGTGAGATTATTTATAACACGTAATGCTTACTTTTAATAATGCGATTCTTGAGTGCGTTCTCAATTTATATTAGCATTTTACCAAAGAGGGACACTAGCAAAATAAATCCTATTTTTTTACGCACGACTTTACGCGTTCACAGCGTTCTTTTGAGTAAAATTTCACTATTTTTTGTAACTGCTATTAATACTGTTACTACACAATAGGGCCAATACCATCAGTTTGTCTTAAAATAATAATGGGTTCTGTTCTTTGTTTGTACATTGCGAAAGCATTCAATCAAATGAATTATTGTGCCGCTGCCAGTATTGGATCAATCCGTGCCATTCGCCAATTGACCAGAGCCGAACTGAAGGAAAGTAAACGAGCAATGCCAGCTAAGGTCATGTGATTTAATTGAGCCTTACAAACCACAGTGTTGTTGTTCCTTGTCCTTGCTATACAAATCTTCAGGTATTCAGTCAATCCTTCTCCTTACTTTCAATTTCCTTTTTGCTGTTTACGTCTCGACTGAGATATGTTTATTTATACGTTTCAAACAAATCTTCGGGTATTAATTTATTTCTTCACCTTATTCTCAATTGTATTTCTAAAATTTTTTGTTGAATTAATTAATGTATCCGTTAATAAAATATACGATTCAAAATAACGACTTAAACGTATTTAATTTCGGAAAAATAACACTTTATTGAATTTATCTTCTGATCTCCAAATTGAATTTCTCAAAAATCAGCTATTTATACATGAGTAATATAGTAGATGGAATTTTTCTAAATTTAAGCTAAAACATTTATTTGCTTCGGAACTTACTCATAATTTATTATATTTATAATTAAAAAAACATATTTTTAATGATTTAGGTTATGAAGATTCTTAATTCACATTTTAAGATACAACAATATATACACTATATATAATGACACTAATGGATCATTCAAGTTAAATTATTTTTAAGATGAGAGATAAAATATGTATTTGCAGTGAAATGCAGATATACATTTATGTACACATAACAAAATAAACTAGTTTAAATGTTTAAACTATTCCCAGACAAGCTTAGTTTATTATTGACTGGCATGTAATAAAGATACTATTTTACTTAATACACTTTATGTGTGCGTCCGGGATTCAATGTTTTATAATGCAATTGTCCTTTAATAAATGTCAATAGTTTTATTGCTGACATTTGAAGTGTATTTAGGAATCATTTTTCATAAAAAACTAGGTTATCTTCTCCCATAAACGACCAACACGAGAAACTCCTCCTTTTAATCTAATAATCATTATAATAATGTGGGTATATATTTACCCACGTTGTTTTGTCGTTGTTTTTAATTTAAGTCCCTTCAATCCTTTGCCTAGACCAATTTATTTAACAACGATGACATTTTTTGTATAGGATTTTGTTAATGGCATAGTATATCGTTTACTAGTTCAGAACCTTGAATATCTGAGACAGAAAATGATAAATGCAGTAAGAGCAATCGAAATTACTCTGAGTCACACCATTAGGAGAAAACTTAAATATTGTATGGATATAAGGAGATTAGGGAATAGTTCCACGCAGAGTTTTTTGCTGAGTTTCAGCGGAGCCTATCACTCGTGGGAGTGGAAAACGCTATTTTGTATCTGTCTGTCTGTCTATCTGTCTGTCTGTCGATACCGAACTGACCTGTGGACTTGAACAATGATTTCTATGGCAATGCATATCACTAAATGGGATTGGAATTAGCAATAGCGTATATTTTCCCATTGGTCTTATAGGATATCATGATGGTAACACCCATAAGAGATTCAGACATCTTATATTATAACACCTTATCTCAACACAAAAACATCAACTTATAGTGACTTAGTGATTAGTTTTTTTATGTAAACAATGATATGAAACCAAATTTAATGAAAACATATGCATGTCATGTGGCAATATATATCGAGAACAAATTCTCATGTAGAGTAAACTTTGCATAAAACCTCATTTAACAAGAATGAGCTCTATGATGGTCCTTTTTGTGTTGACTCCTTATTTGTATCCTTATTGATCATCAATCTTAATGTACTCAGGAAATATAGAGAATGAAATGAACTATATATTTGGAATTAAGCATGCTACCTGAGCGAAGCCTGTTACGATACGTGGTGTGGCATACTCCTTTCTTGTATTTTAACACATTATAAATAAACTGGATTTAGCCATGTTATGAAGCACCCGTAAACTCGTGTTGTCTGTTTGTCTGTACTTCTATCTATTCCTCTACAATGTAGATAACACATGATGAAGGGTTCTAGAGACTTCAACCCTTGTACATAGGTTTCTCTAACCCAAGAACAAGATTGATGGTTGGGTAAAAAGTTCAAATAACAGCAAATTTACACTTAATTTCAAAAGTTACCTTAGTCAGGATATGTAAACACTACTGGAATTCACAATTTGGTATTGTATTGGGGGCTCACGTAAAACTTTCCACAGTTAATAAGTATAGAAAGGAACACATTAAATTATCAATTATCAATGTTCTCTCTAATCCTTTAAAATCTATAGTCAGTTTGATGAATATTTCCGATACGTTCTGTCAGTTCCATCAATATTCCGTTATATTGGTTAATTAGCCTTATCGATGCACATCGAAAAAATAATGTGTGCACATCCTGATTTGCATTACAACTGTTGTAGGATTTAAAGCCCCTTCCTCAAGTAATATTACATTTTAAGACTCATTTTAAACGGAAAACGCGGATCCATTGTAGCCTACGAGGAGTGAGCGTGATTGTCCTGAGTACAATTTTACTAACTGATTTACATTAAAAATTAATAATAAATGGCCCATTGTTCAGATTTGAAAACAGAACTAAAGTTCAACCACAAAGAAATCTTCTTGATTATTTTTACTAATTCGTAGCTCTGACCTCAATCGTCATGTTCGCTGAGGCCGGAGTAACGCCCACTTGCCAACTCGGGCACTTCAGACTTCCTCTATGTCTAAATTGACTGGGAATGGCATTTAACATTCAGCCAACGTGAGAAAAATATGGCCATATCTCCGCATAAAATGTATAAAAACCCAGACTTGCAGTAACTGGATTGCAGCATTTCCGTTCGAATATCGAGAACACTTACACAGAGTATTCACCTACTCACAGTTTATAGAGAACAATCATTTATGTTTTGTTCTGACACAATTTCGCTCTAGTTGTTTCCTTTCACATCACGTTGACTGTATTGTATAAAAGTTACCCACTTTTTTTAAATATGCCAGTTTTATTCGAAAATAAATATAATTTATTTACTGTTAAGGAAAGTATGTATTGTCTGCTAGAGCAATATAGGCTATTGAGGGATGAAGGCGCAGGCTCTCCACACGATGTAAAAAGCAAAGAGAACAACTCAACCCCGAGGTAACGCTTCAGGACATAAAAATACTCGGTGTTTCCCAAACGAATTGTTCTCCAGTCTCAGAAAAAGAGTTTGAAGGGATTTTCTGGCAGAGTGATTTATTTCTTACAAGATATCCTCCGTTTCATTTAACTCAACAGAGAAATGAGTACACATTAACAAATAGTATCCCCTAGCTTAGTCAGAAGAAAGGTAGATTTCACACGACACTGTCTTCTCAAATTGTCAAAATGTAGATGCGTTTAGATGTTTAATTAGAACAACGCTGAGGGGCAATAACTCTCAAGCTCAATGTTGGCATGTTAATATAATCGTAATGCTTTCAAAGACGAAGGAAGTTCATAATCTTGAAAACCTTAGTAGACAATACAATTTTACAACCACATACATTTATTTGTTAAAACGTGGACTTTATTTAGTTTACAATTAATCTAATATTGTTGTTTGTTAACGTAATCACTCATAACGGTTCAATTGTACTATTTAAACTTTTAACATCATCCAGAAACCAATCTTAAAACTAATGAAAACTATTTAGAAATAAACGCTGCTTGAAATTAACTGCAAAATGTTATGAAAGTTTCATACAGTATTATGATTTATCATGTAAAATACTGAAGTATAATCGTCGTCTCAAAAACCTTTTTTGGTTAAGACTAGCTATGGAACTCATCCAAACTATATACAAGTACTGCCTCTTTAAGATTACTCTGTATATATTAAGAACTACGTTATTACATTAACAATCATTCCCGCAATGCTGTATACTAGTTACAGTTCGTACGCTCGCTAACTGGAAACCATACGTGATATCATAAAACACGTTGTAACATACATTATTGTAAATTACCTGAGAACTTTGGAACACATTTTTCTTGCGCCATAATGAATAGCAACTCACACGTAGCCACCCTTTTCCAAACTTTGGATGTCCACTATCTTGAAACTAAGGAAAAGTCAATAAATAACTAGTGTCTATAATTACGTAATATATGTAAAATTATATGGATTTGGGTATTATTTATATCATTTATTGTGTTCACAAGCTCGCGGAATATTGCATTTAAATTTTTTTAGTTATGGTGATTTAGAATTCTGTTGTCATAATTGGAGAAAATCCCCAAAAAACCGTTGAGGGCAATTGCAATAAGGAGATTTGTGTGAAACCTACCTAAATTATTGTTAAAACTGAAGTTAACAACAGTTGTACACCTGCTCGTATCTGTTTCGTAACAGGAACGATATTCCAAGTCACCTTCATTGCAAGTATTCGCTACGTCTGTAGTAAAATGGAAATAAGTAGTGACTAATCACCGGTCCTGTCCAGGAGATGACTTATGCAGCAGATCTCGTTACGTTCCAAGGACTTGTGTGCCTTGTATGTGCCGAGGTGTTAGTTATTGAGGTGAGGTGTTAGTAATTATGCCCAGAAATATAAGTTACTTTTCTCAATTGTAGGCAGTAAAGATTTAATTCGCATACATGATCACCAAAATGTTATTCATAAAAATTAAATTTAGTACAACAATTTTCAAAAACATTTTGAGTTGAATTTTTACTATTCATAATCGGCTTTATATACTCGTATTTGAGCCAGATTTATATTAAAACAAAAGGCAGTTTATTACTAGAAAGAACTAGATATATATATATATATATATATATATATATATATATATATATATATATATATATAAAATCAATTTGTAAAATATGTTAAAATAAAAAAACGATAGATTTCAAGAAAATTATATCAAGAACATCATTCTTCATTGTACTCAACTTATGGAATAGAAACATTGTAAAGGTTCTGAAACAAAATTTAAGTGATGCGTTAGTTATTTTCAGTATTACAACAAGTATATTTTGAAAACAATAGAAAGACAACATAGTAACATGCCTCAGACTTTCCTAAGGAAACTGAATATTGTCGTATACATAGTAAGCTGTACTGAATACATAGTAATGCAATATAGGACACTACTCCAGGGAGTATACGAGCATAGAGTAGTAAAGAGAGAGCAAGCTATAGAGAGGAGAGAGAATCGCTTTCTTGGTCCTAGCCAAGTAGGTTCACCTTGGTGGACTGAACACTTTAACTAGAGCTTCTAAATATTCTAGTAGATTTATCTTCGTTTCATTCCATATAATAGCTAGCAATGTTCAGTCACGATATTGTGTTGCCTCAGTTTTCGCTGTTTATTCTCATTATCTGCCTCACTCGCCCTTATCACAACATCCTCTCATTGGCTTCGGCTTGTTCTTTGATACATCTTAGTATGTGTAATATTTTCTCCACTGACATCTCAGCTAGCAGGCCAGCCAGGATAATTCTTGTCTTATACGCCTACTATATGTAGAAACTATTTCTATCCCTATCACACTTCTCTACCTTTTTAGCTATAATACTCATTGTTAATTCTCGGTTAGTATTATAAGTAGCAATTACCTTTTAGAAATTATTTCTTTATTCCCATTATGTGTACTTTTGAATGTGTGTCTTATCAAACATTGTTGGGTTTTCTGCTCCACGACAATATTAGCATACTACAGCTACTATAGAAAACTGCCCTCCATTAACCTTTTACCTAATAAAGATTTTAAAGGTGAAGTTTTGAATTGCTATAATGTGAGAGATCAGATTCTTAAAAGCCTAAATTACAACAGACAATTCTAATCGATCAAAAGATATATGTGAACACAAGAGGTGTAAGTACAAGTTAACTCTTGGACGAAATAATGTTTGCTCTTTTCTATGAATGTTGGTAGTCCAGAAGCAAAAGAAATTACAATAATTTAACCCTCAAATATAAAAAAAACCTGAACCAATCAAGTTCGTTGAAGCATGCTAAAACGTACTAAGCTCCAGTGGTGAAATATGTGTAAATTCCCTCACAATATAAATTTTTAAACACAGAACAAACATAACATTTTAAGGCTAACTGTTAGAAAAATCATAGATTTAAAGATCATGTTTCATCAAAAGTATTTTCAGAACGCCGTGATTTACAGAATTTTATCCCCTACGTTAGAACATATTAAAGTTATTTTGGTATAGCATAACGAACTATCAGTACTTTAAGTTTCAAGGACTGGAAAGGAGAGCGCACAGATCCTTGACCAATACAGTGCGAATTCTGTTAAGGATTTTTGGGTCATGTTGAGATCTAGTAACTGAAGAAGCCTTGAACGATATTGATTATTGTGTTGGAGGGCATTGTGTACTTTTTGTGGGAAAACTGGGTGCATGGTACCATATTATTAAAAATTGTTTAATCTTACAGTCTTCCTGTGTTGCATTACAGTTGGATTCCTTTATTAACAAGAATTCCATTGAAGCAATAAATGTTTAAACAAAAAGGTAAATTATTCTAAGAGGTATATTATGATTAATATTACATTTCTGTTTATAATTGAAAACATGCGACACGATCTTGCCATATTAAACTGATAATTAGCGGATCAGAGCTCTAAACAATCGTAAGCGCTTTGACTAATGATATCTAATCAGCTATACGGAAATGATCGCGTCCTTTGACGCAGTCGATAAGCATTAGTTGTAATTGATGGGATGTGAAGCGGTTCCTCCCTACCACCTTTCCCCAGAATTCCTCGCTAATTAATCTTCTAAAGAGTTCTGTAACTGATGTAAATTATTTGACTGCGCATTACAGAACATTTTTGTATGCCAAATATAATGATAGTGGTAAATTTTGCTCTGTTAGCACACTATAAAACATAGCCTTGAATCTAAAACTAAACAAAAATTAAATTTTGAGATAAACGATTTTTCTATAGAGCACATAAGATATTAAATTAAGCCAGTAGTTGTAACATGGTATAATTACAATGTATTACATTTTACTCGGTTCATCTAATTTTATATTATGATATTCCTTTTTGATGACCTTCTGAAGTTTTGTATTATTGTAAATTTACTTAAAAATAGTAACTTGTTAATGGCCATTTTCATTCTAGTGTTATTTTTATATGGCTACACCATAAAACTAGTACAAAATTTGTTATGATTTTTAATGCAACTGAAATATTTATTACTGCTATTATTTATACAAAATTATTACAGTTAGTTTGTTCATAATAGTTTCTTGTTATTGTTAGTTATGATTAAGGGGTTTTCGACAGTTATATTAGTAATAGATAAAAATCATTAACTCTACATATTAGTTTCTTGCTGTAATAAACTGACCATTGTTTTGGATGGGCAATCGTTAACGTAAATAACAAATAAATAAAATAATAAATAAAAAGTGTATTCCCTTTAAATTGTATTATACTTCACATACCAATTGTATTTTTATAATTTAACATAGGCTATATCTGTGATTTATACAGTTCAAAAAGTTAATAAATTAAAATATTAAATACGTATGGTGTTGTAGAGTTTGTTAGTCATTTCATGTTCAATTAACTTTTAATTTTAAAAACACGAAGAATACAAGAATACTTGGATTATTGGTGATAAATTTAAATATCCATTCCAGACGATATGTAGATATCCTCTTCTATTTTAACTCAGGGGCTTAAAAGTTCCGCAGAGAGAAAATATCTTTAATTCCGATTTTAGGTAATATTTTCAATACTGCAATCCATCAATTTAGATGCTAAACTTCTCTCCAAATGTTGTTTCTAACCTTAAAAATATAATTGTCTTATTATTAACAGATATACACGAAATACCCTATGTTTTAATTACCCTATGAAATAACTCAATATTTTTAAAATTGGATGAATTTTATTATATTATTGGAAGTTTGGTTTGAAAGTACAAGATATTAAAGTGTGTATGTCCCTAGTTACCTTCTCAATACCTCTATTTGTGTAAGAATTAACAACTCCACTTTAGCATAGCGCATAAATTATGTCATAAGGACGTAACCACATAGGGCGAGATTGGTCGGGAAATAATCTGACATGAACGTGTCATAAATAACTCCTCAACCGGTCCGCTGAGCGCGACCGAGTTCTTCCACGGCAAAGGTGAAGGCGTCAGGTCCAAGGCAACCTACAACAGACACGGGTCCGCTAAATTATGGGTCAGAGTTTAAAGTGGAGGGGAGGGGTTCATCCAGATCGAGGGAGTGTTGTAATGGTTTAGTTAACCCAAGACAAAGAACAGCTCCTCGGGAACGTTTAACAGAAACAAACAAACTGGGTTAACTTTTAACTCGCGTCAGTGACTCTGAGATGAGAACGTGTTATTTATACAATGAAGAACTACTTTGTTTTCGAAAGTTTCGTGCATCCCGTCAACACACCATTACTTCTTGTTTATGTCGATAAAGTCTAAACTATTGGGAGTTTTGAATGTATCCAAAACACAAACTAACGGTGTTAGAAATAAGGAAAAAGTTTAATATTTCTACAATACATTAACATGATAATCCATATAACATTTTTATAATCATTTTATCTATTATCTAAGCCTATTGAAGCAAAACAAATATCTAGCTATCTAATTCATGTTGTCTTACAAAATTGACAGAATTGAAAATAATAGGTTTTGTGCTATTTTCACTTATTGTATATTTGCTGATATTTTAATTTTAGCTTAACACAATCAGTATGAAGCATTTGTTGTCAATACTAGTTACTAATTAGAGGTTACTGTGTTCCACGGAAATAAAGTATATTTCATCTCCAAGTGCAAAAGTAGTCGTTTTTGTTATTTAATCGTATTTTAAAAGAAAAAAGAAGCAGAGTTTGGAAATACGACCAATCACCGACAGACTTGAATTCTCTGGGTGATATATAAGACGTATTCATCTTATGGAAAATATAATTAAAACATACGTTTTATTTACTCTTTATCATACAGACATTTTGTGATATATACTTATCTAAATAGCTGCTATTTACTTGTCCTGAAACAATAACAAAGTTTGAGATTAGCAAAATGAGAAAAAACTATGTGCCAGTTGGTTTGAGATCTGTGTTATTATATGGTATAATACAATTTAGGAATAAGGAAGTAGTTGTTATGCCATTCCACGTGCCACGTACCAGGCTTCGCTGATATTCCATGAAAAATTTCAGGTCCATAGCTTATTTCATTCTTAACAAAGCCTGGAGATAGACATTTATATAAAAAAGAAATTTTTACATCTCCCGACAGACAAAAGAGAAATTGTTCTAGCGTAATGAGTATTAGGCTCCAATGGCCCTCAATTAAAAACCCATGAATAGTTATACACTACCATAGAACTCATTCTTTTCTATCTAAAAATGTAGAGTTACACAAAAGTTAAAGTCTGACGATAAAACCTGTTTTTTTGTAACTTGTTATATTGTGCATTCAAATTTTTGTACATTAAGTTAGGTTTCATAATAATGTTCATAGCAATAATAAAGTTTCTGGCAAGCGAAGGAGGGAAAAACATCGCAAAAGTGCTCTGAAACCAAATCCTATTATCGAATACTTTTTAGTTTTACACTATAAATACAAATGTCACATGGTAAAATCTCTTTTTGCTTACAATTCTATTTATTATACTAATTTCTCGTATGCTATCACGGTTACCCTATGGAACAATGTAAGCATTTTCGCTAACACTCATCCAAATTCCAAGAAGTGACAAACAGCCTCATCTAACACAGTGTTTCTTATATAGAAACGTAACTTCGTTCAAAATTGCCAAGTCCATAGGCCTGTTCGTTTTCCAGATATCATGCGGACACACAGACGGACAGAAAGATAGACTTAAATCAAATTGGTTCAGCACGACGATTAATAGGTTTAGCTATCGCTCGGCCAATTATAAGCCCAACCATTTTATGCACGAGCGGAAACATCAAAAAGAGCTGTAACCTACTAGATAAAGAGTGAAAATGATAATTCTTAACCGTATTAAACAGACGAACTAAACGATACTCAAGAACGTTATCTTTTCGTCGTTTAACTGTTTGGTTGTCCACCGCCTTATATGATTGGCATGTTTTGGAAGTCAGTTGTTCGATTTAATGTAATAAAACTTCGGGGGTTAGCATTAAGTCAGTGACATACAGTACCCATTCTATATTCTATTGCTTGAATATAAAATAACAGAAAACAAAATTTTGTAAAGTGTGAATCCAGCATTAAGAAAACTAACCAAATACCATAAAATATACCACAGATTTAAAACAATGTGGGAACTATATTTAAAACGTTATCAAGAAAGTCAAAACCCTAAGTAAATATTTTGATTGTGTACGAGGGCGATTAGGTGAGTTGGTGACGGCATCAGAATTGGATAAAGGTTACGCCTCAGTGTTATGAAGACTTATCTGTCACATCACTATCAGTGTGGCTCTACGTGAGGCTAGATAACTGGACCGGGACTGCGGGGAAGCACGGCAAGCGCCCATCCCGCTTCGTGGTATTTTAGTTTATAACTTATCGACTTCACGTGATCAACCAACCTGATGGTATACTTTTAATAAAAAAGTCTCTTCTGGTTTGCTTTTAGATAACTTCTAAGATTATCTAACCTGAACAGAACAAAATTATCAATGAAGCTTGTCTGAACTACTAACAACATTCGTTCCTACCACATCTTGTAAAATTAATTGGAGTTCTAATATTCTTTAGCGGAATATATTTAGGTTCTTATCATGTTCTAACAGTCACAACAACGCTAATTTTATTAAATTATATTAAAAACAATTATACGGTTAAGTCTTCTTTATTGAACTAAGCGAAGAAATACTGTATATTATACATATTATGTAATGTAAGAATATCTTTGAGGCATATTTGAAATTATTTGCCGCCCACTGTTTCATATGTAACTTCTAATACACAAGAAACAGAAGTGTGGTGGAGTGTGTGTGGTTTCATATACTAATGAGTTATTTTTTAAATTATAAACATTCTATATATATATATATATATATATATATATATATATGACTTTGGCTTGGTTTACTGGCACTTAAAATGTATTTGAAATACTTGTATATATATATATATATATATATATATATATATATATATATATATATATATATATATATATATATATATATATATTATTCAATGTTTATTTAAAAATTAAATAAGGCGATTGCATTTTCTACAAGTTTGATTAATGTAAACAAAAGTCGTGTCACAGGTATTTGGTCTTCCGATCATATGTTAGTTTAGTTATTTAAACGCATATGTGAAAGATACGGCCAAATAACAAATAATGGAATCGTAAAAAGTAAGGGCTCTGTGTTGTAATGGTAGCATATTAACCCGGCACGTGAGAAATCCGGGTTCGAGCCCCGGCGGAGCAAGTGCTTTATGTGATTCAATGTTTATTTAAAAATTATATATATATATATATATATATACCTGAATACTTGTTAATGCAATGCTTATTGGCTTTCTGCTTTGGAAAATTATCTCTCAGCAAAGGGGTTAAAAAATTAATTATGAAATAATAATTTTTCCTAACAAGATGATACCTTCCTTCCTTACCCCGCTCAAAACAAACCGTTAGACATGATAATATGTTAAATCAGTAGCGTACATTAACCATAGATAGACGCTTAGAGTAGCGACTTTCATTCTCGTTGTGTCGTTGTCTAGTTGTCTGACGGTGATATAAAGTTGTTTTTGTGACTGGAGTTCGGTATTTATGTGGATAACGGTAAGAAAAATATTATCTGAGAACGCTATGGATATCCTCCCTATGAATATCAGTGTAAGATATTTTCATACCCGGATGTGCCTCTGAATAATGGAACATTCAATGTTAGACTTAAACTGTTGTCTTAAACATTTAAAATGTTAATGATATTTTGCCTCGTATACCAAAAGATTACATAAGCGTAGATGATGAGTGTTTTGTGACCGAAAAATACTCATTACTTAGTTAAATATCTATTACGAAACCAAGGATAAATCCATAAAAAACAACACCGCTTCAAACGGCTTTCCCGGATTGCTTTTCAAGTGTACAGTGCTATCAAGGATTTTGCAAAAGATTAGCCCTCTGCAATACTGATGGATTACTGTACGTTTAACTATCTATCAGTGAAAAGGGATAGGCAAGCAAGAACAGGTATGTATTGTATGAGGTTTATAGAGAGCTTATACAATATTGCAGTACTCCACCATGCAATATTGATATCATACCTCGGAGAGTAATATCAATTTATATCCGATCAGTATCATATCTCTCGTCAACGTAACGCTGGCTCGATGGTTTCCTTCACAATCAAAAATATTGCACTTTGTGTCTGCTGCATTATTTAGTATGCTGTTTGACATGGACATGGACTCGCTGCTCGCTTTTTCTTGTTGTGTGGTCTCGCAGAGTTGGTTCCTCTGGTATAATGTTATTATTGTTCTTTTTGTGATAACCTTTTATCCCTTCACTTTGGTTTTCCTTCATTGATTACATTGGATTGAGTACCAATGTTTAATTAACATCTGTAACGTTTTAAGTAGTTGAAGAGGTCAATGGAATAATTTACTAGTATAATAAAATTTTTACAATAATCTATGTTTTTATTATATTATTTATTAATAGTAGTATACAACATACTTTCTGTTATCGATATGTACTCGTATATTACAACTTAAAAGGCTCTTGTTTTGGTACTTTAATAAACTCGGTGTCTCTATGCAATATTTTACTATCGGAATAGGTAAGATTTAATTAATTTCAAAACTTTATTTTAATTTTAAAGTAAAATTTATTTTACTTTTTAAACCCCTATTTACATGGAGAAAATGTAGTTAAATTAAGTTTTTGAATCCCAGATTCATTTTAGTACAACAGGATATTGTATTATTTTATAAATTAAACTTAGTTTCAAAGAACGTATTGTCGATTAAAACCAATTTCATTGTACTTCTCTATTGGCAAGAGAACATCTATTCTAAAAGATATCTAGGTATATGCTTCTATAACGATTATATTAACTATAATTTTAAACTCTACAATAAAACAATCGTCGTTTAACGCTTTCTATTTTTGAGACATTTAATTTTTTTATAAGTCCAATGAATACTGTTTGAATAAAAATTGGCAAGTCTCTGCAACGAAACCAAATCCGTGAGATCTGTTAGTTAGTATTTTATTTAGCGTATTATAACATTTACTAAGCCATAATATCTTTGTAAATATTAATGAGTTATATAATAAATAATAAAGTAACCCAGTTTCAGATGGAAAGCGTTGTTTGCAAGTACTTAGCCCCATCAGTTGAAGGAGCTTTTTTCTTCTATTACTGACTTGGCTTATAACTAAGTAGTCTGGAATTGTTTCGGGTGGGTTCGTGGTCAGTTCCTTTTCGTGAAGCCAAAATATTGTGAAGCAGTTTTTGTTGTATCAAGAGTTCGTGGAACTAAGAATCGTGTAGCCAACATTTCGTAGTCTCACTTTTAGTATGTTTTAGTGGAACGAGAGTTATGCCATAGAACGCCCAGTGATACAGGGAAAGGCTTGATATCATGCTTTTAAAAAGAATTATGTTAGTTTAAAAATTATGGAAGAAATGGAGTTTTATTTTTTCAGATTGCACCCTCTGTCTTCAAAATTAATATATTTATTGATTGATTAGTAATGTTGTTATTTTATAAAGACTGCATAAAATATATAAAGTCATATGTATTTCTGATTCATTTATATACATTTAAAGTTATATTAAAAAGTTTGTCATATACCATCATATAAGTTTATTTTTTTCTCAAAAGTATTGTAATGTTTGTTCATAATAATTTAGGAGTAGAATCTAGGAGTTTAGCAACATGAGTACAGATGTTTCAGGTTTATGGTAAATTAAATAATATAATTGTATTCCTGCGGCTGCTGGTTTAGCCTGCAGCAAAAGAGGGGTAGTTTCTGTCCTCACAGAAAATAAAGAAACAGGGAAGATATATAAAAATTCTCCTTGTTACACTTTCCAATACTATATTTTATTACATTTTAACGGCCAGCAACCAAGTTATTCAAATGAGTTGTACAATTTCTAAGTACATATTTTGCAATGTTTTGGTCATGAAATTTTCAAACCGTTGCTGTTGAATTTTTGAAGAGCTTAGCTGTTCTTCAGTTACTCTGTAATTTTAACTGTATTAATACCGCTCGCAAATTTTCTTCTCTAGCTACTTAATGCATGTTATGCCGGACAGAGTGCTTTAGGTTGCAGAGATCATCATTCATTTACGCACTGCTAACGCAGAGCGTGACCAATTTCCTTCAAAAAAAAACTTCTGAATAATCCCTTCAGCCACAGTGACGGTTACCTCATGTACCATGTTGTGAAGGATGTCTTAACGCCTAACGGACGGAGGGGCGTTTGATATCTGATGTCTGATGCAGTAATTCATTTATAATAGCACCGCTATAACGTATGTGTCAAGGCACAAGCGGGAGCCAAGGCTAACTCTTGATGATCACGCTTACCGTACTTCGCGATGGATATTTTATTGAGTTACGCCGAAAAAACTCACTTACGGGAGTTAAATAACATTGCATCTTACTGCTTGGCCATGGATTATTTAGGAGGTCGGGTATTCAATTTTGAAGTTTAGACTAGAGAAGCTGACAATTCAAGCTTCAACAATATTACTGTTTGTAATTATATAAAATAGTTTAGTTTTTCAAAACATTTATGACATCCATTGTAACTTTATTCTGGTTTTCTTTATAGTATATCGATATCATATATTACGATCATATAGATCATATTACGATATCATATAGACGATATTGTAAAATATGTAAAGTAAGAGAGATTTAGTACCTTAGGAATGGAGATTTAAGTACTGATTAAGGAGTTTGATCCCAAGTAGGATTAGGATTTGTACTCGATTAATAAATAAATAATAAGTTCTATAATAAAAGTTGATAATTTCAAAATAAATCTGTGTCTAATAACAATTTTATATTGTAAGTGATTGCCATGATAAGGGTACAAGGTACTCGCTTTTTGGGACAGCGTTGGGTGATTAGCGTTCGCCCTTCAGTGGACGCCATCCTGGCTCGGACAACGGATGCTATTAGACCGATGTTACCCATTTCCAATAATAACGTAGAGATAATGGAGGGGAAACTATAAGATTTCAACTCTATATGCAAAATCTCTAGAATTTTATCGTGCCTACAGATGGACACAAGGACAGAAGGGTGACAAAGTCTTCGCTGAACGTTTGGTATTACTGCACATTTGAAATATTAGTTGCACTTTCGAAAATAAAATGTGTATCGGCAATAAATACTTTATTCAGATGAGCTTTTAGAGCAGTTTTTACAGTAGTTTTATGATGAACATGATGATACCAATTTGAAAGAGGTAAGAAAACCTAATTCATCGTCATCGTTATGTGTAGATATAAGTGAAAATATATTTTTAATATAACTGCCTGAACAAATAGTATAGTACAATATTGAATGATGCAGCATTGTAGTGATTTGATGTGGAACCCTCACTAGATTTTGTATAAGTAATAGAAAGAACATAGGAGTATAACATAAATAAACTTAATGTGCTATGTATTGAATTGAGTGTCAAGTATTTCAATTCTACACGGTCAGAAGTTAATGGTTGTTGAAAATGTAAGGATGAGCTGGAGATTAATGTTGAGCAGTCGGCGAAGTTATGCAAATTGCGTGTATAATAATCCGATCATGTAAAGAGAACAGCCCGACCAGAGTGGATCGGTTGACCTCAGGGTACCCCGTGATTATAATGAATAATGGGCCGTTCATCGTGAAGGCACGAGCCTCGGGCCGCCTTTAAGGACAGACTTGGGCCGCGCTGCTGTGTCCATCACCGTTATAAACGCAAGTGGTTGAGACTTGACTTTCCCTTTCTCTGAAGTGTCTTTCGTTATGTCTTTTTATCTGCATAATGTTGAATATTATTACTACGGACTTATACTACTAATAGCTTGAGTTTACAACATAAATATTTATGTGTTTAAATATTTACACACATAAAAGCCACTAATTCAAGAAGTAAAACTTTATATGAGAACTACAGGGTGGCGCAAAAGTCACTGGATAGTTGGTTAAAAGAAGAAAAAAATAACAGCAAAACTTAGTACAATAGTTTTCGTCTGTGATGTTGGTATTACTACATGTTATTAATTATGCCTTTTTAAGTTGGCAATACAATGCAACGAAACACACAACAATCGATTTAGTGAGTTCATCTGTGACACGTGTTTAAAGCTGAAGTCCTCGAATTATTATTGTTCTAATGGAATTTTTGTAAAACATTAGTCATAATGTTAACGAAAGAAGAAAGGATTTTCGCGTTAAAACATTTTATAAAAGTGGTGCTACTGCAGTTAATATTTTTTTAAAGTGGAATTTTGTTATAACGGCTGAATATTTCTTAATGAAAAAATACAGCATTTTTAGAATAGCCCAAAGTATATTTGTTCAAACTTTCAGCTCAATCGAACCATTTTTGTAAAAGAAAAAAAATTAAAAACAAAAAAAAACTGTTTTTTGAATTTTTCGGGTAAATATTTGAGGTTAGGGCAAAAATGATTACTACATAAATTGTAGGTTTTTTCATTTCCAACAACTTTTATATTTGACTGTTTTCAATAGGATGCATTGTTTACTCACAAATTGCAAACAACCATTTTCACCCCTAAAAACCACCCCTCCTATACCCCCTAATAGACGATTTTGGTTCGAAATGTTTTTTTTTATTTATTTATGATGTATTTGACTAAATTGTGCCATTAGTTTGCTGTAAGAAAACATTTATTAATTTGACAATTTGTAACTGCTATTTCTCCTGGACTAATACCACCGTCTAGACAAACAGTGTACGACATACAAGATAGACTTTACTTTCTACACGATGGTGCTCTACCAAATTAGGCCACTGCCGTTCGCGATTATTTAAATGAACGTTTCCAAAGAAAAGTTATTGGTCGAAGGGCAGATATTGACATGCCCCCACGTTCACCAGATATTACACTAATGGATTTTTTCCTATGGCGAGTAGTCAAGGACTCTGTTTATTCTCGAAAGCCTCATACAACTGACGAACTAAAATACAACATACATGACGCATTTTATGATTTAAACAATGATCCCACATTATGCCGTAGAGTATGTAACAGCTTGTATTCCAGAAAGACTTCAAAGATGTATCAATGAAGACGGAAAACAATTTGAATACAAAAAATAATTGTAAGTATTGTTTGTAATAAAAAATAATTTCAAATAAATCTAGTCTTATTTTAACCAACTGTCCAGTGAATTTTGCGCCACTCTGTATATCTGCTACTAAAACAGTGTAAAGTAAAGTAGTCGATTTTAATGTTCACATTACGAAGATTCTATTGCTTTTCCGTTGTCTTGTTCCTGGCGTGAGTTGAAATTTTTAACGGTCATGGCAGTTCCCTGCCAAAAATTACAAGGATAAATGTTTTTAACTTATTTATTATACAAATGCCACTTTGCAGTTTAAGTCATGGGACATAGGAGCAGAATATATCTTTATCTCTAAATCACTACACAATTTACCCCAAGTAAAAACTAAATTGCTGAACTAAAATTAATCCACGAATTCTGCTGCTTTTAAACTACAGAAACCAATAATAGCATATTCTAAAAGGGAATCTTTATTTTATGGTAAAATAAACCCTTTAATCTTTTCTGTACTTAATCATTATGTACTGGGTTCATGGCTTTAAGAACACAGGATAAATAATGCGTAAGTGAACAGACCGAAATTGTGACCTTGGGCAAGGTCAGAGACTTCCGGTTAAGATCCCAGAGATTTATTTCTGAGGGAACTCGTTGGAGCTGGGAACCGGTCTGATGAGGCGTCCCAGTCAAGAATCTCTTTATAGCAGAATGTAGTTATAAAGTTTGTGTTTAATCTAGAAATCACAAATTATATTTTGATAGAGCACCATCCATCTTCTGTTGTTTGTTATATTACACTTTATTTGAACTTTGGTTATCCTCATGGATAGTTACAAGTATTTTATGTCTGAAAATATTTTCAACTAGAATATAAATTTGTTACGATAAAAATTAGGATCTTTATTTTTAGTAGGGCAGGCCGTAACTCTCCTTTCACACTGAAAACATCTAGAATGAACATCCCCTTGCAATTGATTGTGAAATAATTGCAATACAGCTTGTATCATACGTTTTACAGTTGAAATCTGAGATATAAATCTAAACAATGAATCTGTTCAGAAATAAACAATTTTAAAAATGGATTCCTGTGGTTACCTTATTCTACAATTTCTTCCTGGTAATATTCTTTGCAGATCTCCAGACGCGAACGAGTATATTGAAACCCATACATTTATTACGGTGCTGTAAACTCCTGGATTCTTATAATATTATATGCTCTCTCTCTCTCTCTCTATATATATATATATATATATATATATATATATATATATATATATATATATATATATATATATATATATATATAGGTTCATTTTAATCAAAAATAATCAATACACAATGTTTAAAACTATATTAAAAACCTTAGTATATTGAATCCTGTGGTACAACTACTAGAAATCTGGTTTTGAAGATGGTATGAGCCACGTGTTTTTATTTGGTAGCATTATAATTTAAACCGTACGAATTTCTTTTTTTTTTAATTTGATTTCTGACGATGGAAGTTGAAGTATACAGAATTTGTCTGGACATTTTCCATGGTTCCGTGATACAAAAAATCAGGAACACTATGTATCGAGATCTGAAATGTGATCTCTCCTCAGGTAAATAACTAACCTAACACATAATTACAAACCAGGTTAAAATAGCTTACTATAAAACATCCACGTAGTCAAACACAAAAAACAGCACTAATTAAAACTGAACTGCAGAATACAAGTCACAATAGGTCTGCATTCACCGACCAACCACCTACGACTGACAAGAGGCCAATAGTAAATGATACTCGTCACGGCAGAAACAAGATGCCGGCAAAACGTTATTATTGGTTTATGCTAGGTGAACTATACTGATACTCAGAATTGGTTTATTACAAATATCTAATCAGTCTGTTAGATACTTTTGTTCAGTTTTTACAATTGGCATCTAAAACGGCATAATCTCGACTGATGATTGACTGATTGGTTGGTCTGCCAATTTAATTTATGTAGCCTCTATTAATTTCCTTTCAAAGAAGGGAGGTTCCCTATGGCTTCATCACAATTCATAATGATGAATATTGGTCTTCGGACCAACAATGGTGTTTAGTTATTTACTATTCGGTTAGACCCTTTCTTGTGATTTTCTTTGCGTTTCTTTTATCCTCACTTTTAATGGTCTTTTTTCTCGCCTATGTATTCCCTATTGCAAATAAATTTATACTGTAAACACAGTTTTTGGAATCCTGTGTGCCATTTTTGGGGTTTGTTTTTACGATATTTTGTCTAAGATTATTGTCTGATTTAAACGCGGGCCTAATGTAATGTTGTACTTTGTACTTACTCTTCTAATTTTCTCCGATTACCCGGCATATAAGGGATTGACATAAACGCAAATTTATCAGTATTCTGTTTTTCCTGACTCAGGAATGATTCTTCTGGTTCGTTTCTATTTATTTATTACTAATTGAGGGTACCCATTGCGTCTAAGATACAATTTAACGTTCAATTCCTCTTTTAATCCATATTTATCTGAGCATAAGCTCTTTGCTTTATCAAATAAACAGTAGGCCACTCCTTCTGACGGTTTGATTGATAATTTAAATATTTTCCTATGTGTATTTTCTCTCGAAAAAAGTAGTCTGAACGATATCCTTATCTCTTATTACACAAGCATCGAAAAAAGCAAGCTTGTTTTGAACTTAAACTTCCATTGTGAGGAGGATGGAAGGATAATTATTATTAATGCGATTCAAACATTCATTCAATTCAGTGTCACTAAGAGGAAAACAACAAACGTATCATCCACATTTTGTAATACTGGTTGCTCACGAATTAAGTTCTTCAAAAATATGGGAAAACTGTTTTCCTATGTTTTGTTTTCCAATCCAGCAGAACTAGTTTTGCTGAAGCACAGCAAACACTGGTAGAGTATAATACCTGAGTTTGGTTTAAAACGTATTCAACACATTCATGCATTATTGTTTTCTTGTTGTAATACTCAAGGAGACACAATGTGTAAGCACCCTACTGTCAAAACCTAATATTCAGTTTGTATTTTTATCTGAAAAAAGTGTTTTCAACAACTGCACAGATCCGTCTTACTGGCCTTCAGAAGTTGCCAACTATTTCGAGTTTACAGTGTGCAAATACTTTATAGTAATGTCTTCAGTAAAAGGTCAAACAGTAAACTTCTCAAGTATCTCGCTACATTGCACATACACATTCATGATCTTTTTAGTGCTTGAATAAAGAAAGAAAGAAAGAAAGAAAGAAAATATTTATTTCCCAAAAATAAAACATAGTTAATACATAATAAACAATAACAGATATGTATACAATAAAGTCCTTGACCTGCCAGGGTGTCGACCAAAAAAATATGCTATAAGATTTACACTAAGATAATTGAAGCTCACAAAATTAAAATATTAATATTTACATAGACATCAATATAATCTAAAAGTTTAACTTAACTGTTTTCCTAGAATGTACTAAAATTAAAATAAAAAATAAAAAAACACGTTTTGGTTAACTAACATACTTAAAATGCTCTCCCCCAGCTCTAAATAATTCATCTTTTTTTTATATTTTGGGAAATATAATATACCTCTAAAGGCAAGCCTGTGCAGAGGTACATCTTCTACATTGACAAAATATTATAAGTCGAGCATAATAATTAAATAAATAATATAGTAGCTTACTCATTATATAATTAATAGACTACAAATAATGATAGGAAAATATTCTTTTTAGGTGCTGATCATATGTCCCTAATTTTGGCCGTAAAAGTTTAAATGTGTCAAGAAAAAACTAAAAAAGAAAAAAAAATGACTTTGAAAATAAAGACTGTACTGTTAAAATACAGGATCTTACAATATCCTAAGTTACAGCGCTTCGAAATACAATCTTCGCAGACCATCATATAAGTTTTCCAGTTCACACCACATAGAATCAACCCTTCATTGTCAGAACATCTTACAACCTATAGCAAAAGCCATAATATACATGTTACCAACTCCAACGGACGGTCTTTCAATCTTATGGCAGAAACTCTTGATTGATTGTCTATTTTTATTGAATCTGACAATAAAAAAAAAAAACAAAAACTTAAAAATGTGAGAATATTTTTATAAAACCTCAATTTAAAATCTTGAACTATTAAACATTTACTACGGAATTGCCTATTGTCAGTCAGTCAACATATGTTAAATCGAAACTAAAGAAGTATGAACTTTCTGCAGGCTGAATTGATTGTAACAAATAATAATCATACATTTTCCAATATGCATATTTTATATTCAAAGCATATAGAAAACAAAGATTTCATCTTCATTATTTAGTTTTCTGAAGATAATATGTTTGAAGATAAATCGAAGCGCCTTGTATAAAATATATTTGTCTGTCAGACATAGTGAGTTTGTTTTTAGTTACTAGAAACTTCTAAAAGTTTCGAAACAAATTTGCTAAGTATCCCGAAATCCATGCTTTGTCTATTCTCTATTACATTTAGGAATATAGATTTTCGAAACAGAAAACAGCGATAATACTCCTGAAGCTATAGACTATAATTTTATTATTTAGTTGAGAAGAAATATACATACACTAAAAATAGTCAAATATGCATAATACAAGACAAGAGAATCATTTAATTTCAATTAGGTAACGTAACTGAATTTCCAAACATGAGTTAATCTAGACAAAGTTATGTAACAAAACCAGAAACAACATACATCTATCAAGTATATAGTTAATGAATATGCATAATGTCCATATAGTGAATGAATATGCATAAAGTCCATAAATTAAAGTAAAGTCAAAAGAAATATTAAATTTGTAGACTATATCAACAAATTAACAAAACATGAATACTAATCTTGTACACAGGGTAGATTAAAAGTTTGTAACCACACTCTTTTATTATGAACGGGCTCAGATAAAGAACTAAAACTTAGTATGGTTATAAAACAATGTTCTGATGCAGAATGTAATATTTTTTAACGTAGAGGAGACATTCCATGGAGGATGTTGTAAAAATTCAAAAAAGGGCATGTTAAGTGGTACACCCTTTAAAAGCTGTTCCAAGTAAGAAGCTCCACGTTTCAACTCAAAAGGATAATCCTATAAAAAATGATGACTAGTTATCAGTTTTAAATTTGTGATGTTAGAGTGGAATTTTTTGCATTGTAAAAGTTAGCTACTAAGATGAGTATTTAGTTGCAGAAATCGCTTTTAAATTGTATACTGAATTTAAGTTTTCTTTTATCTGAGCCCATTTTGTATGAGGTGATGGTACTTACTTACGTTTTTGTATTACTTATATGATATAAAACATAATGATAGGTTTACACATCTTTCCAATTTATTACTCATTATATAAAAACGTATTTAGGAAATTTCCAACAAATCTAAATGAGTAAGATTCAAAGGACATTCTTCCTCTGAAAGGTTAATGTAAGATCAGTTTATAATTCATGACAGCAAGTGCACCTGTCGCTTCTCCAGATAAGAAGTGCCGCTTGGACTGCGACCTGCCGGAGCGGGACCGATTAATGCAGACATTAATTATGATAATTACACGGTGCTTGTAACAACGTGAGACAAGACATAGCGCCCCATAAAACGTGATAGTTTGTTTACATCGATCCATCGATATCATAGGTGTTCCAAGAGTGCACTCCTTTATTTAACGAAATAGTTTTAGTTAATCTTTATATTAAATTATTTCACTTTAAACTTATTTATTTACGTACAACAATATTTCATTAAGGCTGTACTATTGAGATAAACTTTGATTGAAATATTATATTTTCAAAATAATTGAACACTAACGGATTAAAAACATTTAATCATGTTATTTAGAATTTTTATTATTAGTAAGTGCTATTTTTCATGTTTTCTTAATTTCCACATCATTACTCTCATTCTATTTAGAGTAAAAAATTAATATTTACCATGTAAAACACAATTACTGGAAATATGGCCTAAATACACTGCAAATATGTATTAATACATTTTTAATACATTTAAAGACAGCATTATATTTTGTTACTGTCGAAAAAAAACAAAAAGGAAGCAGAGAAACCGTATTTTTAGAAGATGTGGCATTACATAAGAGAGCATTAAGCGCCTCCTCCCCCACCACAACAGAGCGTGCAAACACGAAACTTACGCCGTAAGTTTCAGTTGAGAAGTAATATTTTCAAACTCTTTTCGTAAAATTACTGCATAGAAATTTCAAATAATTTGGAACAGGTTTTAGGGTACTACTTTTCGAGAATTTTTAATGTATGCCCTTTTTCAGGTCTCAAAAAAACATTGAATCGCAAAAAGTACTTGCTCCGCCGGGACTCGAACCCGTATCTCTTACTTGCCGGGTGAATGTGCTACCATTACACCACAGAGCTTTCACCTTTTACGATTAAATTACTTTGTATTTGGCCGTTTCTTTCACATATGTCTTTAAATAACCAAACTAACACATGATCGGAAGACCAAATACCTGTCAAATGACTTCTATTTACATTCATTAAGTTTGTATAAGTGGCAATATACTGTATACATATATATATACACATATGCTATATATTTTTATCGACATTTATATATGCATATTTATTAATATATTTAAAATATATATATGTATAGTAAATATGTAATTTATATCTATATTAATTCACAAATAAGGATTACATAGCGATGAACTTGCCCTTGTAAACAAGTTGTACATACAAAACTCAAGAAAGACTTTCACATTCACTGGTGTGTTGTTGAACACGCTTCTTCTCTACAGGGACCAGATTGTTACTTATAATTCCTCTGGACGCTCTGGTATGTGCTTGAGTATTTGTTTTGTTGTTTGCCATGCAGTTGTTTTGTGTATGCATAATACATACATAGTTATCCTGTAGCCGTTGTTTTGATACTTGAAGTGGAGGATGGATTCCTTCCCTCGAAACGTAGTGTTTTATTTTAGCAACATTAATGATAGCAAATTTCTGAAAAATGGTTTTATGGCTTTATTTCAATACAAATGAGGCTAAAATTTTGCATTGCGTTACATTTATGATGTAACAGGGCAAATATTTTTCAACAATAATGTATTCCAAGATTAAAAGTCCCTTAAGTTTAATTTAACGTTATAAACATCAAAGAGATTTGTTTCAAATTATTACCTTCAGACGTGAGGTATTAATGATAGCAATGGCTTAAGTTATGAAGATATTGAAAACATTTATGTTAGTGCTATTTTTATAACAATTAATATCTAGCATATTAAATAAAATTAGCCACACGTGCCCCAAAATTGTTTATATTCATTAAAACTGGCATATCATTAATAATCTTGAAGTTAAAATGTTTAGTAAAGTTAAAGTAAGTTACGTAAAACTTTCAGAAATGGCTTCTTACATATATATATATATAAAAAAATATTAATAATGAACAAGATAACGTAAAGATACAATACCAGGAATTAATTTGCCAATTTGAGTTCCAAATCAATAAATAGAGATTTTAATTCAATTCAATTACCACTAAAAATGAGTATTTGTCTGAGCGTTACTGGAGCCGTGGGGCTGGAACAATTTCATTTATTTCCACCTGTCTATTTCTCCTTATGATATCTCGAAAACGATCTGACCAATATAAATGGAATTGTAGATGGAGCTTTATTTCTGAATGAGAAACACTGATATTGTTTATGAACCGGGATTAGTGATATTTTTACATATGTCTAATGGGTAACCATGATGACATCGCACTCAGACAAAAATTCTGGAACAAATGACGTTAAACAAATAGAACAACATATAAGGATTGTATATACAGTATTTTGTGTATATACTCAAACTAAGCACAAATAAACAACCACTTATACAGTACAATTAATTAAAGTATTGTATCGAACTGTATTAATATTGGTTTATTTAGTCTCAATTAATTAACATTCCAATTATGGATCTTATTTACGGTGTTTATTTTGTATTTCATTATAATTACATAGTTGCATCCCCACCAAACTCAAATGCGTGAACAATTGTTATATGAAATTATTAATATGTACTATTAAAGAATGTACTTAACTAATTATATTATTAGAAAATGTACTATTGATAGCGATTTAATTATTTTATTTTATAATTATTTGTTAGTAAACTTGTTTAACAAATTAGCTAATATAGTTTTATTTGCATCATTACGGTATTGTTGTTATTTACAGCAGTAATACCAACTATTTATGTTAAATTGCGTTTTAGAGCTAATGAAAGGACAGTAATGTCCTAGAAATCCCTCTTTAATTAGTAATTGGAGATTCAACGATTAATCAAAGGTTAAATTAGTATTGGTTTTTTAACAATCCTAATTTTCAATTATAGCATGAAAGCGGATTATACGAGATTAAACGAAATTGACTCGTAATACTTGTATTCTTCAGAGTACACATTTTTTGCATGGCATAGAAAAGATGTAAATGTTCAACTGCGAATTCATTCCTAAAGAAATAATTTCTTTACCATCGATCTTTTTCTCGTTTTTAATTTGTTTTTATCTTTAATTGTTATAGTCATGAAACTAATGACCTTATTAATATTCGTTTATATTTATAAAAATATACTTATTGTGAAGGAAACTGGATTTTCCGGACAGTTGCTTTTGTTTAGTGATACAAAAAACAGTAACACCGAGTTTTCAGCAAATGCCCGGAAAAATCCTGTTTCCTTCACAATCCTTCCATCGTAAACGTCAACCTTCAAACAAAGAATACCTATTGTGTAGTTATTTGAAGTGTAATTCTTGACATACGAGTACTATAACTTATTAAAAGTTATATTCATTTCTCGTTAATTTCAAATTAGGCATGATGTATATTCTAGACATAAAACCTTGACCTAAAACTCTTCAGATTATAAACATGTCTTTGAACCGGAGGGTGAAACAAGCTGTAGTTTTAAACCATTAGAATAATAATGGATATGAGCATTTGTATGGCATTATTTTTAGTAGTAGATTTAAGGAGGATTTGTAATTTTAAAGATAATTGAAGATACGTATATTATTTTTATTTTAAGTGTAGGCTAAGAACTAGTTGGACGCTTTTACACAAGATGAATTCCGAGAGAGCTAAAAGATATACCGTACTCACATAATATACATAAACTAAGCTTGTATTTAATTGACTACTGAATATGGTTTCGTTTAGTTTTAAAAAGACATAGCTTGTTCTGTATTGGCTTGATCTAAAACGAGTACTTATATGTACACCATTACAGAGTATTTTACACCATAAAGGAAGGAGGAAGTGGAATACATATTAAATACAAACTTAAATTAAATTAAAACAGTTTATCATAAAGCTTCAATTATGGCTAAAAAGGTTATATAGCTCCAGGATACTCAATGAAAACTAACAGAAAGCTATTTTAGGGCTTACAAGTAGTATATGAGTTGTATTTTCAGGTTAAAACCCGGATTCAAAACCCAGGGGGTCAAGCATGAAGTGTTAAGAAGGAATGATATGACTGAATTCAAATTGATAACTTAAAGCTAAAACATAAAGTATCATGTAATAAGACCAAAACAGTTATAGTTTATTTGACGGCCAAGAGACTTCTTCATTGAGGATGTGACTTTTTCAATAAGATGTTCGTAATATAAATCGGGAGTTTCGCAGGATAATTAAATCCACTAAATTCATAATCCGTGAACTTTGCTACACACTTGGGCGTAAATAAGGCGTCCTGGGATATTATAACCATACATAAAGAGTCCTCGTAGCCCTGGTAAAGACCTTGGGACGTGACTTGCTGCCTGGACTCGGCCACTGAACACGGCCCACTCGATATAATACCACGTGGCCAGGACGGGTATATCGCTACAGTCTAAACTGATATCGTCTGAGGCAGGACAAGGAGCAAAACAACCTTTAACATTCACACATTTCATCCTTTAAACTGTTGCTGTGCCTGTTTGGCAAGGCCTTATTAAATTTATTTAGAGGTAATCTTATTGTGTTACTCCTGTACAAAGAGGCACGAAACGAGTTATAGACTGTTTCGTTCACTGACACAAGGAATTGGAAAATAAACTACATTAAATGGCAAACAAACCTTCGCAGACCTCTAACAAATCTCAGATTTCAATTTAATATATCTTCTGCATGCTAAATAGGCTAGGAATGTGATTTAATTTTGACATTTTCTTATGTATTGCATTTCACCTTTTACACTTCAAATTAACGCTGTTTCTTCCTTTTCTAACAAGCAAATTCACAAGAAAAATATAAACAGAATATAATAAATATAATAACATTTGGTAGTTGCATAAAATTTTCCCCATATTCCATTGAAGTATGCAACGCATTTATAAAGTAGTACAATTTTATAATGCTTTACCATAAATAACATTGTATAGTCTTAGAATTCTAGACGTAAAGTAAATAAGTAAATAATAAAATAAATGTATATACATTTCAAAAAAAACCTTAAACATTTTCAGGATTCTCTAAAAAATTGCTACCAAGCTTGCCTGTTTAACAACTGTTAACTGAAGATGGTTCTCCACCGAGAAGAAAAAACATCTCAGAAAGTTGTTAATAGTAGCATGGAACTTCTTACTATATCTGTTAGCCACAACTATTTCCAGTTAGAAGACAGATTTTCTAATCAAGTATCCGGTTTACCTATACCTATGGGTGGTGTTCTCAGCCCAATAATTAGCAACATATTATGGTCCACTTTGAAGACATTGCTTTTTAAAATTGAAGTATTAAACCCAAAATTTGGTCACCGTATGTTTATGATGTCTTTTGTGTATGGGAAAATAACATGAACATTCAAAATGAATTTTTGAAAAACATCAAAGCAATTAGGCCATAATTAAATTTTACCATTGAAACTGACTGGTTACCAGTGAAACTCTATATCTTGATATTTTGATAAAGAAACAAAAGAAAACACAATTAAAACAACATTATTTTACAAGAATATTTTCAGTGGACAGTAATTATAATTCTAATCATCCTTAACATGTAAAAATTGGATTAGTACTAAGTTTGTTCCAGAAGATTAATAATTTGGTAACTAATAACAAAGATAAATTTTTAAAGGAAAATTATATTACAAAACTTTTGATTAAAAACAACTATCCTCGGTAATTATTGAACGAGCTAAGAATCAAAACAAAAATTGCAAGCGAAATTAACAAAAAAGACAATCCTAATTATCTCACTACTCTTACTATTCCTTATGTAAAAAGAACATCAGAAACAATTCGTTAGATAAATTATAAATCCGTACTGTTTTTAAGTCACAAATTAATCTAAAAAGCTACTTAACAAAATTAAAACCAAAAACCAAACAGGAAAACAAGATTTTAATATATAAAATTGAATGTGGATGCAAAAAGAAGTATAACGGCCAAACATCAAGACCTGTGGGAATGAGGCTGAAAGAACATATTTACAATTATAAAAAAGAAAACATTGAAAAACCTGAATCCGTTGAACATGCTATAAAGGAAAATCACTATATAAATTTTGAATCATCAAGTGCAGTTTTAAAGAATCTTCCTGAACTAAAAGAAATAAAGTTGAAAGTGCATGTATGACAATTTTAAAAGATAATAGTATTTCCCAATATTCCGTAAATTTCAGTGACAATTTTGTACCATTAGTAAAAGAAGAAATCCATTTAAAAATTATGAATTGCAAACCATATTTTTCTAATTATTCTTTTCTAATTTATTATTTTTTGGTCTTTACAATTAGTTTTAAATTTTATTCTATTTTATCATATGTTTATACTATTTTATAAATATGTTTTTTCTGCAAAAACATCTAACTGATGATGCCTTAACCGGCGAAAGCGCTTTTGAAATAAACTAAATGTGGAAGAATAAAAATTTCTTTTTTATTAAACCTCCACTTAGCTTTTGAAAGAACATACAGATATTACCTAAATGAGACAAAAAGACAAATCTACGATCAACACATAGAAACAGGTCCCAACCGATCAGGCACATGAAGAGGCATTTGAACAAGAATTAATCAACCATTACTTTTAGGCTCTTTTACTTTTGCGATATCACTTCTAGACCTGACGAAAACGCTTGATACAGTCCCCTATAGTCCACTATATAAAGACCAGGTTTTATATCTGGAAATTCATATAGTATAGTTATTGTCTTATCTTGGAAATATTCGATAATATGTTTCTATTAAGGGTTCTAGTTATCTGTGAAATTTTTAACGATTAATGTCCCTTAATTCCTTGTCGATTTTCCTTTTATTCAATAAAGTTCTTTGTAATGTTACGTCTAAGCCTTGGAAAACATTATACAATTTTTTAATTCACTGTGTTAATCTTAACTTTAATGAATAATTTTTTAATAACGATTAATTATTATCTACATTTCAAAGTATTCTTAGAACTAATGAAAAATGTTTTATCGGTGAATAGATAGGATGGTTATAGCAAGGGTCAATAATGGAACACTGAGCTTTTAAAGGCTCGACTGGTTTCACAAAACTACATAATTTCTTCCATACACGGCTTTAATTGATTAAATTGACTAGCAACTCATTGCAAATATCGTGAACCTTGACAACTTTTTATATACGGAGTTATGGCTTGTGAGTATTTTTATCACGTGGAAAAATATATCCGCATTAAAAGTGCAGGTGTTATATGGCCTTTCCTGACAATGAAATGAAGGATGTCAAAGAGTAAGAATCCCATTTCTGGTTTAAAATATACTATTACTTCGTAAATCTGAATTGATATTGTAGCAATTTAGGGGGATGACTGAGAGAACCAGACGTAAGAGGACAAGATGTATTTATGATGACGGCAGGGCTCCTAAGGACTATGGATACTTATAAAAATAGTATTGAAAGGTCAGCTCAATTAGGCAACGCGGATGTCTGTCAGTCTCCCGTAAATTGAGTCCAGAAGCAGCAAGGGCGACTGCGTCATACTCCAGTCAGGGTGTTTGGTTAAGTAGATTCTGCTCTCTAAGCAATGCAAATCGCCTTTAGATTTCTTTTCGAATAAGGCATATTGCGTATCACCATTGCATACCAAAAAGGTTAGGATGCTTCATAATATTTATGTCTGATCCCAGTCTGAAAATATTTTAGTAGTTTACCTCTAATTCTTATGTAATTCTTATGACGAGACTTATGTGACAAATATGCAACATATATATATATATATATATATATATATATATATATATATATATATATACGTATTTTTAACGACTCTCAAATACAACCCTTTTCGATAACAGTGAAACTAAGGAAGCAAAACTACCTTTCCATCTTTATTTTTGCAGATACGTACGTACTTAAACTCCCTATCATTTGTAGACCTGTGCTTTGGATATTTTTACCACTATACCTTTTGTGAATGAAACAGGGTTTTTTCCGGACAGTGTAACTGATGTTTTGTATCACGAAACGATGGCAAATGTCCAGAAAAATCACTGTTTCCTTCACAATCCTTCCATCGTGAAAAACAAACAATACCTTTTGTGTCGGTATTTGAAGCGTAATCCTTTATATACCACCATAAAGCATATTTCAGGTCTTTCAAGTAGTATATGAGTTGTATTTTCGGATTAAAAGACCGGATTAAAAACCCAGGGGGTCAAGCATAAAGTGTTAAGAAGGATTTATGTGACTGAATTCAAATTTATAGCTTAAAGCTAAGACATAAAATAAAATGTAAAAAGGCTAAAACACGTGTAGTTTGTTTGATGGCTAAGAGGCTTCCTCAACAAGGATGTGACTTTTTCAATAATTTTTTTTCTGTGGAGACTAAATCAGAACAAACTCTTTATTAAGTTGTGTAACAATGGTTCTAAGAATATTTTATGTTTTATCACCTGAAGTAAAGGTTTGAATTCTCAAATCGTTGAGTATTAAACTGGTAACAAAATATAACGATGGCAAACGTCCGAAATACAATTATCCTTTTAAACCTCCCATTATCAATAACATACTTTAAAGAAAGAACCATACCATACACTGTTCAAAGTTTGGAAGTATATGCACTGAACCTGTGTGTCTTCAGGGAAGGCATCTTAAAGGGACATATAAATATGAAAAATATTTTCTTCACTAGAAACATTTTACACCTTTTCAGTTTAATGTAACTTCCAGAAGGTTAATAATTATGTAATTTTACAGGGAGGTTTTTTAGATACCGCTTAGAGGTATAATAACCACAAGTATGGGTTTTTAGGATTGTCAGAGGAGGATGGAAACGTGAGTGAGGAGGCAGAGGTGAATGGGCAGTTGTAAGCCATGTAATCTTCTTATTCAGTACCAGAATTTCGTGGTCACCGGACCAAATCCAATGAAATATTTTCATCCTTGACAGGTTTCATCTCTCTTATTTGCTCTAACCGAATCATAGTTTTATCTGGGAATGCTTTTTTCATCCTAGGTCATCTAATTCTCTTTAGAGTATCTTTACCCCCTCATCTAAGTGTTAACAAAGTCTTTTCAGGATATCTGATCCTGAGGTATTTCCTAAACATTATTGGAGTGAGTTTAGCGTATCTGGAGGCAACTTTTAATTACTTGCATAACTTCTCATTTTCGTATCATGCGAATATCCACGAAATTTGTCTAAGAAATTTTTTGGGGAAAGTAACCTTTATTATTACTAACAAATGGATGATGGGTGGTATTATTACGTCAGATATGAGTACAATGACTGCTACCATAATACCTGGGGTCTGGATTTCGTCCCGTAATAGAATAGGGACATAATTCTCTTCAACGATGTAAAGGCTGCTTAAATCTGTTAATGATTGAGATCATGTTTTTTACCTTATACTTATGAACTACGATCTAGTTGTTCTACCCAGACGGATAAAGATTAATCTTTTCATTAGCAGAATCTAAAAGATTCTCCTGGTTTTAACACTGTTACTCATCATCTGGCGGTTATTGTAATCTAATTCCATCGTTTCTACGTTGCATCATTCAGACTATTTGGTAGTTGTTATTTATAGAGTATTATTGAAAATTCTGGATGTTTTGAAGGTTTTATACAGATCATTTAGGAATATGCAACTGGTTTTGTTGCGGGTAGGTTGATGTCAAACAATTCCCGCTAAAACTATACAAAAAAGTGGTTATAAGGTAGAATAGAGGCAGTAGAATTTAGAGAATGCAGATATATTAGGAACTTACTGGCCTCGCGAATCTTAAGTAAGATTGTTTACAGGCGTAAAGGGTGTTATTTCGAAGAGTATAATAATTTTATTTGTGTGTATGCCTTACAAATCATAATCAGAAGCAATATTGATCATATCCCCAGGGTTGATACTACACATATATAGTCAGCAAATACGCATTGAGGAAATTACTTTCGTGGATACTCTCGAGGTTTTTTGATATATGGAAGGAACAGGAAGGAAAGTAGCTATGATTTTCAACACATTCAGCTTGACAGAATCTGCATTCTGGTGGTTTTCGTGATGAAACAAGCTATCGTAGACCGCTGTTAATCAAGAAAAATTCTCTTCAATTAAATATCTGTTAAAAAATAAACACTTAAAATAGTATGTAACGAAATAATGAACGTTTAAACGTTTAAAATAATGCCTTTGAGTTCCATAACGAGATGAACCCCAAATGTTTTAATCAGCCGGTGATAAACAAAATTTAAGATTTTAATTTATAACAGCTTTTTTATACAATTGTATAATTTTATAAGTGCACACTTGTATTATACAAACTTTTCTCTTGATAGGATTACAAGTATTCTAGTTATAGATTTTTTAAGTTTTCACATTTTGGTTCAAAAGTGCCAAAACCGGTAAATTTATTACCTTTTACCAACATACAGATAAGACATATTGCTTGTAAAAAATTATCTGTCTACATATGAAACACAGGAATGAAGAAGCCAATTTTGTGTAAATCTCGTTATTGTAGGTATTATTAGTTAGTCTTATCCATCTAAGATGAGGATCACTTTTTTATCTGAAAGTATGCATACCCGTTTTTTTCGTTAATTCACTAATAACACATATTCAGCCATTCTGTTAATTCATTTCTGTACCAATGGATGAGACAAATGTGGAGTGTACTTTCGTCATTTAGTGTTTACTCTGGAAATCTATAAGGGCATTAATAAGTGGAGCGCATCTGCCTTCTCTTATCACAACGCGATAAGTAGGTAGCAATGAATTATTAGCGAGTAAGATGATGGACAGAAGAGTTGGCCTGAGCATTACTTACAAACACAGTTGGGCGTGCAACATTTTATTTTGCTTGTCATAATAGTAGTATCAAAATGTATTTTTTATACTGAAATTTACATAATTACTTTATCATATTTTACTCAAAAATATCATACACCATTGGCACTGAATAGATGTAACTGAGAATAATGCGGAGGTACTGATTTGACGAAAAGATCCGAAAATCGTAGTCTGTTCCGGAGTGGGGATTACTCCTTTGTACAAAAGACATAATTTGGAATTGAGATCAAAGAATTATATTTACCGCAAATCAGATTCTAAAAAAACTCACAGCTTGTTTACCTTGTTAGAGCGCGATATCTTATTTTTAAAGACTTACCTGATTGATATATGACAAACTTAATTTTTTATGGCCAATGGGAGGATCTTTTGTATAGTATCGGTGAAAGGAAACATTACAAAAAACTAGTTCCCTCTAGTAAATTCTTTTAACGACGAGAATATCGTATATCTATGAGTTTTTTGATTGTTACTCAAATTTACTATTCAACGTTTTACAATACTTTCAAACTATATTATATTGTATTATCCTCGTAGATCTTTCAACTCTTGTGTCAATTATATGATTTGAGCAAAAGCCTATTTCAAGAAATCTAAGTCAGACTTTCCACGAGTTATAAATTGGGTGTTTTTATCTTACTTTTTACAAAGGATGGGAATAGAATAACTTATCTGAGGAGATTACGGTGTACAGAATAACAAAATATAGCAGAGCTTTTTAGTGAATATAGTTCTATATCATTAATTTTAAAGAATATAATACTAACTTTTAGTATTATCTACTTTGTATCTATACGGCTACCTATATTTTGTGGTAATTATTAAATTGTTTCCTCATTGAAGTAATTGAGTGACATAAGTCATAATTTACCAACTCTGTGAATAAAACTCCCAACAGCACAAACATCCAAAGAGAACGCTCGCCCTTTGATAAAAAGACTTTTCCCATAAAATATTTTTTCTATACTAGTATTTCTTGTAAAGTAGTAAGTACCGACAAGAAACCTCTACCAGTACAATGAGGAACTTTTTATGCACGTAAAGAACTAACAGCGCAACTAACAACCGTCTGTCTTCTACATAATCGTCTCCAATCAGTTACAGGGATATGGCTGCACTCTGGAGTTGAGCTCCAACAAGTTATTTGTTGTCCAGGTTGCCACTGGAGGCTCCAGATGTCAAGGTCATCGCAGGTGCAGGTTGCCCGAGTAGCCCCGCCTCCGCCGCCGCGCCGCGCCGTGGTCTTCTTCACCTGGATATCTCAAGGACCGCAACTGACCTGGAGCAACCCAGCTGCACCACATGTAACATTCTCAGTTTCTAGCTCATACCAACTAGCCCACTTTTATGCAATATATGTGATGCAACAAAACGAATAGGAGGAAACGGGCTGAGGGTTTTATAGAGGAAGCCTTAATGAGCAATAATCAGGTTGGCCGGTAAATGAGTAGGCATTTTTATCAGCAGGAAATACTGAAATGAATTTAAGCAAAAGGTGTAGTACATTTAAGGTGTACGCAACTTGAGGTTGAGTTATTAGGTATTTAATTGCGACAGGTCGACTGTGAAGAACGTAGTTGGGAGTATTTCAAACGGGGTTTTATTAATGCCAAGAGGCGTTCTGGTTCCGTTACCAGATCTCTCTAGACTTTAAAATCTAATTAAAGATATACGCCATTCCAAGCCATTATTGGGAAAGATGGTATACATACAGAATGCCCTATTTTGGGTGAGTAATATTTCAAACATTAACTATAATTAACACAGTTGGCCTCCGCATCCCTTACTACATGCTTGCCGTGATTAATAAGTAGGTATTGTAACGCATCTTAAATATAAAGAAACAATTGTATGTTATTTCCATAAAACTAGTCTGAACCAAAAATAACGATATGTGTTGAAGTTATGTTTTTATTATAATTATATACATTCTAACGTCAGCTTTACCACTCCATAAGTACATCATATTTGGATTAATTTCCTTCATATTGGTTTGATCATTAGTTTTTAATACAATTATCTGAATTAAAGAAGACTTAACACATGTAAATAATGCATACAATATCAATGATTATTAGGTTTTGAGAGTGTTTGAATTTGTCGAGGGATCTGGGTAATACTTTAGAGGCAGAGTGTAGTGTATACACTCATCATGCACCGTAGAGTTTTCAAGTTCCCACTCTAATGAAAGAACAATTCGGTCATGCAAATTTAGGAACAGGTACGTCATACATATGCTTAATTCAAAACATAACACTGAACGAATATTTCTAAACTATGTAATATAGTACAATTTAATAATACATACATACTACAATAAAGCTTATAAGCAAAACCCACCGTGAGGCTCTTTGGTAACCATTCCGTAGTTTCAATGTTTTTTTAGTAGTTACTTAATATACATAGGTACTAAAGAAAATTAGAATACCATAGCTTATAATAAAATCATCGGTGTTATATTTTTCTTAGACAATTTGACATAGCTACCAAGGATTAACCTAATTTTTTTAAAATTCAATTTGGACACGTTTCTAAACCTAGCAATGGTGAGTTGTTGGAAATGAATGTTTAAACTTCATTGTTCTGCTTAGCTTACGGTATAGCCAAAAATGTTATATATGAACGTACATTTTACCAGCTTCTTCTTATTGGAAACTAAATGCTTAATATATGATCAAACACTCCAATAAATGATAAATTTGTATTTTTGTGAGGCCTTTCGTGCTCAATTAATACATCGTCAGGACATGTACATATTCCACATAACTGAAATATGAACATAGATTCAGTTCAACACAAAAGCGTAAAATGCTTTACACATTTTTCGCAAAAAACTTTAAGGAATACTTTATTTTGCTTAAATATAGCATTTAATAAATACTTGAAATTTCTTCTTGAATGGAATTAGTTATGAAAAATAATTATTTATTCTTTAGTACTTTATGGTCCAATGGCTCCAAAGGGATAGTTTTAATTTTATGGAAGATAAATGTACCTCGCAAACAAGAACGTCTTACATACATTAGCAGAATATAAATAGATTTTCTATCTTATTTCAGATGCAACTTGCATATGAATCTGTCTGATCGTCGACTCAGAGGATCAGGTGATCCGTCTCCAAAAGATATCAAATAAAGTTATTAAGAAAATTATGTTACTACATCCATTTCTTGAGTACACTTTACATCTCGGCTATTGTAACCCGCGCGAAATATTCCGATGGCATTTTGTGGCGGTTTTGCCATATCGCGGTTTTTCCACTATGACGTGGATATGGTCTCAATTTTTTTCAAGGAGAAGCCGATCTCCTTTTATGCCTTATTCTGCCCGTCCTCATGGGCCACTGGCCTGTGCGAGGATCTTATCAAACAGAATAAGGGGGAGAGTCGATACAGTACAAGGTCGATGGTGCTGATAAAAAGTGCAATGGTCACAGACAGGATTCGAACCTGCGCTATCTTTAACTCAGACTCAAAGTACAACGTCATAGATCACTGGACCATCGGCACTCCCAATGACCGACTTACGTATGACTTACATATGTCTGAAACACAGATGAATGAAATCGACAGCTGATGTCGTTTGGTAATTATAAAAAATATTGAGGCTATTACCTTGCGAGTTGTTTTAGTCACTGTCTTAAATATGATATTAGTTTTCAAACTGTCAAGAATATATGTTAATTTAGGGGATACGCAGAATATTTTTCCAAATCGAAAGATCACCTGGTAGTTAATAGATGTTCACTTCCATGAGTGTTTCCGATTAACAAAATACCACAATAGCAATGAGAAATCAGATGTCCACTACCGCAGCAGCTGTATTCCGGCGCGGAGATAATTACATGGTACAGAAACTGGGTTATGTAACTAAATTGCTTCGTCGTTATCGCACTCCACGTGTCGTTCTACAATCGTTCCCTGGCCGCGCCAAATGGGATATAAACACAGAATCCGATACTTTGACGAACCAATATTGACTAAGCATTGAACTAAATAGACATATTCTATTGTGTGTATGTTGTAACATTCGTATATGACGATATTTCCCATTGTAATTCAAACACAAGGTGATTCTGTTCATAAATCTTTAGATAAATTAATTATTACTATTAAAACAATATTTTATTGGACATCTATTACCCAATGTACTATATAACAAGAACAATAATTATCTTTCTATTTTAAAACATTCCTTCACCGTACTATCTCATATTTCTTATTGAAACATAAGCATATTCCTACGAGTAAAATCGTATGTACAGTTACCCTCTTTAACGCTGTGTGTGTAGGTATGTCCAAATCCAAAAGTACCAATGAGGTATATAGTAAGTTTTGTAGATATAAATTCTCAAAATGTTGCTTATTAATTAAATATGAGTAGCTCAACCCTTACACCCTTCTACATAATAACAAACAGTTCATATCAAGACTCAAATATCTTTCTAGATAAATTTGTTAAAAAAATTAATCCAGTTTTCCTGGTGAAACTTATATGCTAATAAGTGGTTTTTACGTATGATGCTGCCTAAACTTGTGATGTAAAGTTACACAAGTAACGATTATCTATTATGCTCGTATAGAAATCTCAAACTTCTAGTGATCTTGCGGTAGTTGAGATTCAGAGCTGGGAAAATATCCCAAGTTATCTGATCTTAGAGACACTTATAGGTTTCTCTGAAAGATTGGGATGCCCAATGAATCTTTTGTTAGATTTCCCGTGCTTACAAGAAAATGGTATAGGGTAGAGGAATTGAAAACAATTAAAAATCCTACAAAGGTTTCCGAGATTTTACCAGCGTTCTATGTAAATTGGATGCTGACCTTGTTGGAAGTATTAATGTTTCTTGCTGTACAGGGACGAGATCTAGACCATGGCTAAGGATTCATTACAAAAAAAACCATACATAATCTGAGAAGAATACATTATCCCAGGGAGACCAATTAGTCTGCTTATGTTTCTGTTGCAATTTTTGAATCTTGAACTGAAACAATATTAGAATTAAGTATACACTCCCAATTTGGAAAGGTTAATCCTCAACACCATATTGATCTCCGGAATACTCAGGAGTTGGTTGCCATCCAAATTAAAGTGCATGATATCACGTATGATAGGAATGTTAAGCTTCCTAAAATTATGCAGGGAGGTATAGAAGGATTCGGTGATTAGGCATCCCTGAGAAATAATGATTGGGTATAGAAATCTCTTAAAGATATCTTCCAATCTATAAGAAGGGTCTCTGATATACCCTACTCCATTTGAAGACTGTAATCTCTGGGGTTATTACAACGAGACAATAAAGATCTCTGAGTGGGAATACCTCCCAACAACCACTGTTGTTGGTACATATATCTAGAGACACATCAATATGTAATGTAAGGTGCTCTATATGATAGGGTGCACGAGATTCCAGGCTTGGTCCTGAGAGATTATGAATATCAAGTATATGGATCCGTTCTACTATCTACATGTTAGCTTAAGAATGGTTAATAATATCGGTTTCGTAACTTTTTACCCTTTTATTACCTTATTATTTCTTGATTCAACAAAATATATATTATGGATCGTTTTATTATCGGGGTCATTTGAGTAATGATTACTAACTGGCTATGGGTCTTTGTTATTCTTTTTCTAAAATTAGTTAGTTTTCCATTAACGATGGATCTTTTCCTTTCTCCGCTTCTAAAAGGTCAAGAAAGGTAATTTGTATAAATAACGATTTCATGTATTGTAACATGCTCTAGGAATAAGAATGAAACAACCTGTTCTATGTATGAGAAGAAACATTTATGGATATGTCCACAATATGAAGAAAATAAAATTACATATAACGTATAAAGTGTGTATTTGTATATAGATTAATATAAAAATATAAAATTTAAAAATATAAATATAACGTTGTATAATAAAAACTTCAAGGTGGCCAACTGAAAGTGTTAATTATACAGCAAAGTTTACTACAAAAGGATGCAAAATTGATTTTATGATGATTTAGGTGACTTTGAACACCCGGTCCAAGTTATAATAATCAAATAATTTTAACATTAATTTAGGTAAATGTTTGTATAAATTTAAGTATATGTTAAAATGCAATAGATTCTAAAACTCCATTGAAAAAAATATTGCTCTTTGTGTAAAATATTTTGATAAATGGTAAAACATGCCTCTTTATTAACTGCTGGGAAAAGAGTTAACTTTCAACGTTTGTAGTGGCTAAACAGTTAGTATATCAAAATTTACAAAATCTTAAAACTGAAAGTAAAACCCAAATCCGTCAGGATAAATATTGGTTGCCATAAGAAATTTCAACTGGCGACCAAATTTTAAACTTTTAAATACATAATTGTAAATAAAAAATAACCTAAAACTCCCAAATTTAAGTTTGTTGTACAATTATTATTTTCTGAGCTGCTAATTGTGGCTTTCTTCAGTTCATCACCTTTTATAGATTCAATGGTATTAAGGATAAAGTTGTTCTTTGTATATACAAAACTATTGATTCAGCCTATGTGATACGATAAGAATTTATTCTCAGTATACTCTAACAATGTAAAAATAAAATAAAGTTAAATGCATGACAGTTAAAGTTTAATGTAGTTAGATTAAATCGAGGAATGTAATTTAAATCTACAAAACGCTTTAATTCAACGCTGCGTCCACACCTCTTACGTAATTACATCAGTTTATTAACGTGCGAAATCGTTTATTAACGCCAGTAATCGCGTTATCTAAATTTTTGTCAATACTGCTAAAATGAAGGGAATCATGGATATTCTAACAGCAATAATTGTTTTAATGAACTATTCTGGTTTGTTTTTCATGGATAAACGACAAGAACTAATACACCTTGTAATATATAATAGAAAATAACTTAAAGTATTTATTTTACACCATTAAAATAAAGGTATGTTATTTTTTGTATATTTTTCCTTATTTATTGACATTTTATATTATGCTAGGGACTTTATCCTATTAAATACATAGGCTGCTTATATTTTAAAATGATTTGTCTAATTGCAATAAAATATAACACTAAACTCAACAATTTAGTCCAATAATTTGATAAATAACATAGTATGAATAATAATAAAAACATGACCCGTATAAATAAATAAACAAATACGGAACGAATATAGTACGGCTATATTTCAATTAGAAGAGTTCTAGTAAGAGAACTTGTGATGTTTATAATTGCACATGGTTATTTGTTTTGTTCAAACTTTGGCCTATCAAGTTGTGAAAAGTACATAACAATGTTACATCATATTATGACACACAGTTTCATACAACCAACTATTCCAAGGAGGCAGGATAATGGGCGGGTGTCCGCCATGATTATCCCCAGCTACCACGTACAAGACGTGACAGCGAGGTGCTTACCGCCCCCTTACCTCCTACCTATTCATCTGTTGAACTCCATTCACTCAAGCAAAACTGACAGGTCATATTACAATTAAATATAACCAGCCTAACTCATTAGTAATATGTGTGTTCAGCTTAAGTAATGCATGCCTTAGAAATAAATCGAAACAACGAAGAGTCGGTGGATCCGACAGGACACAACGAAGGTCTTCACACCGAGTCCTTGTTACACATGCACTACATCACATGGCAGAATGTAAACTGTCTGTTTACATAATCATTGATTCTTCGTTTTTCTCTTTGCTATTGTGGTTACTGATCAGATCAAAATAAAAACATTAAATTTATTATCAGCTTTAATTGTAACATTTTGACCAAAATTTATTAAGAAACTTATATAACGTGTAGAAGACCTATCAGAGTGTATTGGAGGTCAAAAGGAAACTTTATTGCCTGTCCTCTTTTTATCCTAGATTAACGAAGTTCACCTACGGGCTAAGAGGAACGTATATTCTAAATTTCAACTCTCTGAGACCTTTCTATCAAGAGCTATCTCACGGATAGACAGACAGACAGACGTGCAGACAACAACTCGATTTTATAAAGCCCTTTTTGCATTATAAGTAGTGATGGCCTTCTTAGCCAAGGTAGACCTTTATATACGAGGAATTAGTTTATTTTATATTATATCATGCATGTAAATAAATATACGCTTTTATTTATATCTTATTTGTGCATATAAAGTAGGAAACCGTTTTCTGCGGATGTATATCAGTACAAGGTAAAAGTACGCTTCGCCATATTTCACGAAACAAGCTTCGTGGAAGTTGCATGCAACATTGCAGTTCTACAAATTATTTTATTCTTGCGGACAAACAGAATAAGACAAAAAAAGAATTTTGCAGCCCCGAGACATACAGAATAAATATAACAGTGTAATTTGACGCTGAGTCTAATTCCATTGATAGACACGCACCTTCATCGACATAATTATACCTTTGTAGAAATGAAATTTTGTTTACACTCTACAGATCAAATCTTCTTTAAGATATCCTGCAAAAAACTAATACAAGGACATGTCCACTATTACACACGATAATGTATAAATAATAGTACATGCACAAATTTCAAGTCCATAGCAATTTTTTTTTTTTTTTTTTTTTTTTTTTTGAGGTACCCAGCAGCAAACAGACACAAAGGCATACAGAAAGGCAGAAGACTAGTTTTACCAGATACATTAACGATAGCTAAGAAAAATATCAGTGCACGTTTATACTTAAATTCAGTCTCGATATATCTTCCTGAGTTTTAGTTTTGTTTAACGCCCTGCCATACAGAGGGACTTGCAGACATGTACCATTATCAAACTCGATATTTCTTATACATAAATAAAGCTTCGTGCAATATTTTAAGCTTGTATGTCGGTTAGTCCTCGAGATATCGTGCAAAGAAACAAAATTAAATTTTTTCCAATACCTCAAGTGATAACTAACGCTCAGCCAATAAAATACAACTTCCCATCATAAAAAATTATATTAGAGCTAAAACACCTCGCACTTAAAAATATTATTCAGGGCATAAACATTTTTAAAATATTATTGATTTTTTAGTGTTAGAGAGGGCTTCTTAGCCCTAACTTCGCCTGGTAAAATAAGACATTCTTTACTTTTTTTTACACCATATATTTCCAAATGAAGATTAGTTCACGTAAATACAAACTGCAAAAAACGTCATCCAGACTTTTACAATCCGTTTTGCCTAAACTATCACAGGAAAACTCCAACACAATAAAAACTCCATAGTCCATAAACTCACAGCTTTGTAAGCGTAACACAATCGAAATCTCAATCAGACAACAAACAGGTTCCGTCTCCCACATAAATCTCCGGCTAAGGAAGAATGTCGCCACGGTCATTCACACGTGTATCTACCGTTCTCAGTGTCCTAGGGCAGGAAGACAAACTCTGGCGACACAGTGGGAGTCGGCATCAAACAACGCTTATAATTACAGTCCACAGTGATCTTATCAGGTGTCGTGAACCGCTGTTACTCACGTTATTTTGTATAAATATACTTTCTATAATCGCACACGTTCATTGATACACGTTCTGATATATCTTCTTGTATAGTAGAACGTATAGTAGTATACATATATCTCTATATGTAGAATTAACATGGGTAAAACTAATAATCGAATGTTTATAAATGAGAGCTGGAAGCTAATTTGGCATTATATGTGCGGTATTTTTTCATCAGTTACCCTTAATTTACTCAAAGCTACACGGAAAGATTACATTGCATTCAAGATGTATCAGCCAGTGTTAAGGTCCCGACAGTTGAACCGATAACTAAGTTCGTCAGAGTGCTGCGTTTACTTCTGCAACTTCTGTCACATAATGTGAACAAATATAAACAACAATGGAAAATATGTTTATACATGGTAGTATATTAATTTATCGCCAGTGTTTGTAGCTAAATGTTTGTGTGCGACACAGCAATCTAATTCCCAGGTACAACTGGCCGACACTGTTTTTCAATTCCCAGGACCAACTGTCCGAGACTACATTCCAATTCCCTAGTTCTACTGTCCGACACTGTACTCCAAGTCCCAAGTTCAACTGTCTGACACTGCTCTCCAATCCTTGAGTAAAACTATTCAACATTGCTATCTAATTATCGGGTACAATTGACTGACACCGCTCTCCAATTCCCAGACCCAACTAAACAACACTGATCTACAATTCTCAGACACAACTGTCCAACATCGTTATCTAATTCTCGGGTTCCAACATTGCTGTCCAACTCTCGAGTACAACTGTCCGACACTGCTCTCCAATTACGAAGTTCTACTGTCCAACACTGCACTCCCATTCCCAAGTTCAACTGTCCGATAACGCTCTCCAGTCCTTGAGTAAAACTGTCCAACATTGCTATCTAATTATCGGTTGCAATTGACCGTCACTGCTCTCAAATTCCCGGAACCAACTATCTAACGCTGTTTCTACAATTATCGGATACGACTGTCCAACATTGTCATCTAATTCTCGGATTCCAACATTGCTGTCCAACTCTCGAGTACAACTCTGTCCGACACTGCTCTCCAATTCTCAAGTACAACTGTTTTACACTGATTGATAGAGCGCTTGCAAGAACGCTTGAGCTCATTTAGACGAGCAAATTTTATTATTGAACATAACATATGCGCAAATTCTTATAATATTAAACGCAGGTTTAAAGTCCGTCTGTGTTCTAACATAGATTACAAAACTTTGTTCATAGATATCTGAGTCATAGAATGAATTCTATCAATTTTGGATTGAAATTTCAAAGCGCAGGAACGGTTTATTATTAAATGTCTTATGGTAGTACGTTTTAATGCTCAGTTTTTATTTAATATTTTTATAAAAAATTATTAAATTGTTCCTCGACGTCTTAAACGTAAACGTCTATTTAACAAAAGAATTCACAATTAATAAGTGATACCAGTAATCTAAGAGTTACAAAATCATGTTGTACCGATATCTTTCAATTAAAACTATAGTAAGGCCAAAACCTTTTGTTATTTAATAATAATATAGATTATCCTTATTAACTTATTATTTTATTGTATCAATCCCTATTGAGTTTTATTGGTAATCTAAAGAGAGTGTTAAATGTACTATTGCCTTTAAGATCCAAACCTTTTTACAGCAGAGAAGTCATTTCTCGGAGAGAACTGAAACGCTGGGCACTTACAAAGAAATCCATTTACACGGGATAACTGGATTTCTTATATAGATAGGGAACGCTTTTAAATTTAAGTTTGTTTCATTGCATTTTTTTCTTTCTTTTTATAATTTCCCTACAAAAAATGTTGTATCAAAAATTGATGGCTGAGAGCAATGAATTCTTATACACGAAGCACTTGTTTAAAGAATATAACCATATATAGTCATTAAAATTTGAATAAGGACCCCTGAGTTCAGTGACGATCATGTGAGGAACAATTTTCTTACATTTTAATTCAATTTTTCTGTTTAATTCAAAAAAGGATAAATATAAGCAACCTTATTTGGCGTTTCCGTAAACTATGGAATATATATATGAAAAAATACTGGTTATTAAATGGCCATAAAATAAAAGATAACTGCATTGTGATGAATTTTGAGTTTCGATGGCTATCTTAAATCCTCCAAATAAAACTGTTTCATAAGAATCATAGTTGTAAATTGTTTTTTTGTGAAATAGACAAATCCGTTCTCCAATATCGCAAATATAATAATGATGTATTAATAATTTATATTATTTGTTAACTTGGACTTTCAATTATGTACGTTTTATCACCGGCAGTTGAGTTAATTCACATATTATATGAGTTAAATGAACATGTATAATAATTCACTGATAATTCTAAGCCACTATTAAGACCATTCACATTTTTCACACCTTATGGACACACTGTGTAGAAAGGAACCCACATTCCTACACTCTACAAAGGTTTTCTCATCCAAAAAAGTCATAAGAACGCTTACCTGAGCAGCCATATAAATTTTCTTGGGGTCGGTTATAAATAATTATTGGAATAAATCATTGTACCCACATCTGGTACCATTACTTGAAAACCTTGGAAGATTTATCAAGGATTTCTTCGTGAAATCTCATCCTAATCACCATGAAATATCCATCAGAATATTTTTGCACAGAAGACTAATGGAGCAGAACTTGTTCGGCTGTTTGACTTGATAGATTTGGAATTCTGCTAAACAGACACACATTACAGTGCCTATCAAACATGGGCGCCAGTTAGTAAGGATACACATTCCTACTAAATATATCTTCGCTATTATACGAATCTAATTGTGTCTGTCTGTCCATGTCTGTGTTTAATTCAATCACGAATAAATACTAGACTGACTGTACTTATATAGTATATGGGCATTCTTAGGGCCCCTGATTAACACATAACCCTATTCCTATTTCGGAAAGAAGTAAAATGCTATCCATAAATACATCGTAAGTGTGTTAACTAAAAACATATGGTAAATGGTTTTAGTTTCTTTTAGATATAGGATTTCTCCTTTCTGGAATAAACTAGTTCAATTGTTACTGAGATCTTTGGAGCTATTCAACAAAATTAACAATATTATGGAGAGAAATTCAAGAAATATCGGAGGTTTAATACTTAAAAAATGTGTTTCAATCTGCTTCTACAGGCCTCCATCTTTCAAACAATTAAATTAAAAATGGATCATGAGATTGGAATCTCTGTGACTATCACCTATCAAATTTTTGTTTGAAATGTCATTTTTTAAATATGCTCTTCATGCTGTCCCTTTTTAAATAATTTGGCCTGCTAAACTTCTGTAACAGAAAGAGCCATATATAATATTTAATAACAATAAAACAATGTCCTAGCCACATAAGTATCATTCTCCAAACCGTATGCATTGGAAAAATACACTGAAGGTAATGAGAATTTAAAAAATATTCTCCTTATATTCTCCAAAACGTATGCATTGGAAAAATACATCGAAGGTAATGACAATTTTAAAAAAATGATATAATTACTAAAATCAAATTACCTAGTTTGACGTAGACATAAGTCAAGTGACATGTGAAGTGATGTAAGTTGAGTTACACATATTTAAGTGAGGTAGTTGCGGTTTTATAGTGATAATAAAGTTGTATGGATGCAACAGCTCTGTATCACATCTTTATTATATCTTTGGCTGTGTATATGGCTCATGTTTGTTTTATGCTGCACTAAATCCGCATAATGCGGAGTGATCACTTAAGATTAGTATCAACCTCGTAAAACCTGTATACTTCATATTAAGATACATTATTGCCTGCAGCTAAAGTTATTTCACAAATTAAATCCTAATTACGTCAAAAAGAATTATTATTATGAGCCTAAATTAATAACACAATATCATCCTGGTCTCTACAAAATTAACAACATTTTTAAAGCAGCTTAAAAATTCTTCTAAATTCTCCACTGACAGACTCATTTCTAAAAAGTATTCTACGTATTGTTTTGGATTTGGAGCTGATTCTGATGTGGAAACTAAATTTAAAGGACTACATCCATGTAATAAATCAAGATGCATGGTGTGTAATCAAATAGAAGAGTCATCAAAATTCGAAAGTAGTTCAACTAAAAAAGTATACAAAATTATTGGAAATTTGACATATTATAAAAAAAAACGTAGTATATCAAATTAAATGTAAAAAATGCCCGAAAGACTACATTGGCTCTACAACAAATATTTTAAGAATAAGAATGACAGGTCACCGTTATGATTTTAAGCATAGTGATGAAACAAAACCATTAGTCATTCATAGTAAAATACACAAAAAATCTTTTGAAAATGTATATACAGTAAAACCAATACGATCAATAAAGAATAATTCAAATACGTCGAAATTAATAAATTTATAACAAGCATGTCAAATTGTCACAAAATCTAGATTTCCCTATGCATTGAATCTTCGATAGTAAATTTAAATCATCTGAACACTCACATTTTTACACCCACATTTTTTTGAACATATGTTTACCATTTCAAAAATATTATGCTTATTAATTTATTTATCTGTTTAAATTTAGGTATGTTTTTGGTTATTTTATGTGTTTCGTTATGAAGTTATTTTTGACCTGAAGAAGCGTAAAGCGAAATATAGTGCATTAATATTAATATGTTGGCCTTTTTCTACATATGTACATCGATTTATTGTATTATTTAAATAGGAAATGTGGATTACTTTTTCAAAACGTGTCCTATTTCAATTATGAGAGCTGAAATATCTCAAGACAAAAAGATTAAAAAATTACAGTTGGCGAGAATATTTTTGTTTTATCTTATCTCAAAAAAACGTGTCAAATACGTGGGGGGGGGGGTGTAATTCTACATTTTTGTGTTGGATAGCTCATAACATTTTTAATATTTCTTAAAGCAGGCATGTGAATGACCACTATGGGATTCCAAAATTACAATATTACATACCACATAAAATACTGCTTCTATTTTTCCCCGCTTTAAGTGCATGGACTGTTAACGACTCAATGAGACTTGTGTTATTCAAGTAGGGACCAGGACGTCAGCACGCGTCGCCTCGTCACTACGTATACCGCTACCGCCGCCCGCCGCGCCCGCCGAGGCCTCTGCGGTATTGTTTACAACGTGATTGATCCTTAGTGACCTCACGCACTGTCACGTCTCCATTTGGGTCACGAATGTAACGTTTTGTCTGACGCTAGCGGGCAAAGAACAATGATCGTGACTCCTATGTAAAGTGGGCCATGATACTCTATAATGGGTTCACTTACGCCTGCTTAGATAACGCAAGCGTTGACCAAGATGGGGATAAATTGCCTCCTGTTACTATCGCCTATGTAACTACAGATGTACAGTTTAATTAATATAATTATAAGAAAACTATACATTTTAATATTTAATAAGATCTATATTAAAAGCCTATAAGACAGTAAACTATTGTAATTGGCTCAACTTCATTAAACCATATCAATTAGTTAATGGACCTATTTCACTTATGTTTGTGTGTCTGTCTATCCTCATGATATCTCGGGACGAATTGACCAACATACTTGAAACGTTGCATGAAGCTTGGTTTGTGTACAGACGACATCGAGTTCAATGGTGAGGCATTTTCCCCCACAGGATTTGGTTTAGCGAATTTGTTCGCTGATTATTACGAAAATAGATGGTGCTATAGCTTAAGAATATTGCATGTTTTACTTTAACAGTGAGCTAGCGGCATTTGTTTCTTGTCTGTCTGTCTTTTTGTCTGACTGCCTACCTCTTAACTGAATTTTATCTCGATAACCAAGTTATGTGTGAACTTGATATTTTAAAATTACGGTATATGTTTTGAGGAACAGACAGAACCTTCTTCAAATTTTGTCTAGTCCTCTGTCTGTCATTCTGTTCGCCAGTGTGATTACTCTTAATAAAAAAATTCCTGGTAACTTTGAAATTTCTACGTAACTTCCTCTGGTTTAAAAAATAAAACTTTCGGTTTTGGGGTCAAAAGGTAAAAATAAAAACCATTAGGTGTCATTAGAGCCTCTATCCCAGTAGCTTGACAGATTCCTCTTTTTATCTTCTGAGGGGATGTAGGTCTACCAATTTCCTTTATAAATCATTGTCTGCCTGTCTGTATGCAGGACACCTTAATGAGCAATAGACTTAATTAACATTTTTCATGCACCTTAAGCGAAGCCTGTTACGTTAACGTGGATTAGTGTACCTACCTTGGTATTTTATCATGGCAAGAAGCTCAAAAAGATTTAAGATATTTGCTATGGTTGAAATTTAGGTTCTATAGTACTGTTATGTGTTCTCTTCTTAATTTATAACATCAAAGATATAAAATACGATTAAGCGTGAACAAAAATGCCCACGAAATATTAGTAAATCACAAAAGCGTGATTAATCAATGAAACTTTTACAAATAGTATATTTAAGGTAATAGCTCGTCGATTTTTAAACATATTTATTTACATTTCCTCCGAATTTTTGATTAATATTAGGTGTTTATAATTGTTTGTACTACTGTAAACACCACACTAGACTAATGAACCTGTTAAAGCGCATTTATTGAACATGTAACCTGAAACTCTAACTGTTGTGAGGTAATTTACCCTAAACTTTAATTACGTTCCTACACGCTCTAAGTTACCCTTGAGGGAACGATACAATTGAACTCAATATCTTTTTGTATTATGGGAGGCTAACTACCAACTAAAACTAAAGTTATTGCTTTTCATTCTAAATTGTTCGTTTTCGGTGTATCCATTTCAACACATATCCATGTTTGTATTACTAAATTTAATATACTGGAGGCATTCCGCCTTCCTTCGTGAGAAAATTAAACAAATGCATTATTTTATTGTTATTAGCTTAGCACTCATATGTAAATAAAGAATTTTAATTTTGTGATCATTTTTTAAGTAATATAATGTAAGAAGGACCGAATTTTAAAGATTTTTCTGGAAAATGATCTATATATTTTGTAAACTTTATTTTCTGTTTAAGCGACATTGGCATTTTTCAACTATTATTACTAATTTTACACTAATTAGATTAATTTACTCTAAAGCCAACATATGCAGTTTTCATTCTATTCAATAACCACCTGATATATAGGTTGATACGCTACTTAACATTTAGATAGATGATATAGTATGACCATAAAAATGATCGTATTAGAGAATGAAATTCTCAACCATGGTTAATCCCAAATAAAACCGTAGTTAACTTCTGAGAAACATTTTGAGTACCTATTGCCTGTGAACGTCATACAAATATGAAAACAGGGCAGTTGAGAAAATAAATATAAATGGCCCAAAGATTAAAAATTATAGTTAAACTTGTATGTGTATTTCATAGTAAAATAACAGTTTTATGACATCTTGGTAGATTTTTCACACTGCGAAGAAAGCTCAAGTGTTCTTTAAACTCGGCTTATTCTTTGAACTTAGATTTTGAATTCTTACATAAAAACCACAAACTTTCAAGTCCAATTGTGATTAAATAAAAAACTTTTTACTCATAGTATCACTATTCTTTAAAGCGCAAATGTTTTAGTTATATTGTATTCGGCACCCTCACGAGACGTTTTTAGACGAATTTTGTATAAGTGTAATACAAAATCGAAAGCCAGTACATGTATAACCATACATATGGCTTTGAATATAAATTTAAAACCAAAAACTTGTTTAAGGGGCCTTTTAAAAAATTAGGTTCAACAAATTGCTTTTATTTTCCACATTTAATTTTTGTGTGATTACAATAGTTTGGTTTGTACGATTATTTGAAATATTTACTTAAAATGTCCTGTGATCATTTATATGCTTATTGTTGTTTTTTTTTTATTTTTCAGTAAAAGTTTAACGTTTGATTTTTAAAACTGTCCATCGATAGCATTATTATAATTAAAAATTAAATGATATATATGTATTTGTACACGTTAAAAGGTTTTAGTGCGAGAATATTTTTTTATTTTTTCTGAAATTATTGTTCTTATTTTACAAAAGACAAAGGACGTATAATAAATTAACAAGTAAAAATTTAGAATTCGCCGAAGGGCATGAGTCCATGCATGGGTACGTCATGTTCGGTTTCGGTAGTAAGCCCTGACAAGCCCAATCCCGACAAATTGTGGGTCAGACGGGTTAACACAGGGGAACCGACAACCGGCCTCGTCACGCAGCCCCTGCCAATAAATAATCTGGTCTAATTGCGGTAGGTGATTTTTGGTAGTCCAGTCCGTCCTTGACATTCGTAGCTAGCCGACATCTCCAGGATCCTCTCGGTATGATGATGACATTTGTCTTCCGCCGGTGCGTCGGGTGGGGGAGGGGGAGGTGACGGTATAAAACCTGCAGAGGAACTACGATGGCCACTCACTGGACCTACGACATGGCTCTCTACAAGTTCTTGGTAAGCCATTTCTTCTCACAGTCTCTTATCATCAATTCTAAAATATGTAATATTAAACTAGTTTATGTCGATAAGGACTCTTTTAAAAATGCAAGTTGTACACATAGTAAATACGGATCTCATGTCCATATATTTCTTGAAAATCTAAAAAGTGTTGATCACTAAACAAAGAATAAATTAAAGGAATAAATATGAAAAGTTGCAATATAATAAGTAACAAGTCAATATTTTTAAAATTATATTTTCAAATATGGCTAATGATAAGTAGGCATGATACGTCATACCTAATGAACCAATAAAAATAGGCTTCTTGAATTTAATAAAAAATATATGCTTTGACTAACTGGAGGATACTTGGTAGTTTCACTAAAATACCCGAACAGGTAGGAAATAAAAAGCATAATAACAAATTAATCAAAATTATAACTAATATTTTCACTCCTATGTTATATTTCTGAAAGATAAATGAAACCATCATAAAAATTTTACATACAACGTTATTATTAAATGCATATATAGATTATGCACCCAAACAAACAAGCAGAGACCAATAAATAGAATTCTGTATTAAACAGAATAATTAAAATGTTTAATTACATGAACAGGTCAGTAATTCAGAAATTAAATAGTTGGGCATAATTTATAATAGCTTATTACTTGAAACAGATATTTCTATTTAATTTTATGACGTTTTTGTACAATATTTTTGTCTTATGATTTTATTGATATAAAAACATATATCGAGTATGAATATTGATTTATAAAATGTTTGCAAAATTTATATTATGTTTTTTAAGATGTTATGACATACTATTACATAAAAATAAAAGATTAATGAGGTAATATAAGTAGTGTGTTTGTAAACGATCAAATCATAACTGGAAACATTTTTAGGTTGCAATAGAATCATTACCGTAGATTAAGCAATGTGGATACTTGCTAGATAATTTAAGATGACATTAATTAAATTTTAAAAGTACAACCTTTGCTTCCAGTGAAAAAACAATTATGTTTGTATATTGTATTGTAAAAGTATGTTACTTATAGGTTTGAACAAAGAACACTCTTTTCAACATGAAATAAGAAAGTTCCCACCACGCTAGTAGTTGAAAACAATAGTAAACTCTATTGATTTTAATGATTGGGATAGGGTAATTTAATTATTATTTTACGTATAGTCAGATTCTCCCATTCATAAATATGACCATGCAATGCTTTAATTATTTAAGCAGTCGAATTTTGAAGGTCTCCACTTAAAAGGGTTTTAAACGATATAACTATTTGTTTGCATCAATATTTAATCTCTTCATTGGCTAACGTAGGAATTATAGTTTTGTTTTTACTTACTATTTCATGTAAAATACTAATTAAATGTTGCAATATATATTGGAGTAGTCTAACTGTAAAAGGTGATCAGTTTGAAGTATATTGTAAATTTCATGAAAATAATTGAAAAACCTATATCAAACTTTTTTCAAAACTACTTAATCATTTTTAATTGATTTATATAGATTTTTTGCGTCAGTGCTATGGATACCCAAACTTAAATCAATTCACATTGCCATCGTTAAAATCACACTTGACCAAACATAACAGCGTCAACGTTAAAGTTATTTAGTACACATATGTCATCGTTTCACAACCTTTCTTGATAAATGACAGTAGTAAAACTACAAACAATAACCAACCTTGGTGATAAATTCATATTGCTGATAAAAAGGCTCGTATTATAAAATATGCAAGACTGTTTTTATAACTGTGTTGTTGTATATTTTACCACATGATTTATGTGTTATACACTTACAATGTCACGAAACGGTTAAATGAACTACTTTAAAGCAGAATAAAAGTGGATGCACAGGTTTAATAACAGTTAAATACTGCGATAAGTATATAAAATGTATATAAACGATTTTTATAATTGTTGACAACAATTAAAATATAAGAATTTGGAAACTACGTGTTCCTCTTCTCCTACTTCATCTGTTATACTATTTATAATAGCTCTATTTTATTTTTTTATATAACACTATCCAAGAACCTTTCTATTAGATAGATAAGCTAGACTTGTTTTCTTGCCATTGCATATGTAAGTAAAGTAAAAATAAGTATTAGAAATATTCAAATCTTTTAAATCATTTGTCGTAGAAATTTCTTTATACCGCTTAATATATTACATGGAACTCAATATAACTGCAAAAAGATCATAGTTTTAAAATAAATTTTATCTGATCTCATTCCTTTTTTAAATTTAAATTAAACTGTAAACCCCAATTCACTTTCCGAATTTCATATTAAACATATCTTGTAGATACAGTTTACCTAAGGCGTTATGATGTGAGTTAGGATAAAAAAATTAAAATATTTCAGGCGATATTCGTAAGCAGTAAAGTCTAGCGGATAGATATTAAGAAAAGGGGGAAAATTTACACTATGTAGTTCGTTTTGGTTTACCGGAAAACAATCATATTACAAACCTTTTTAAAATATATATAGGTTGTTAGCTTTATAACGCGCCATAGTTATTTTCATGATAATATCAGATTATATGTTTTGCGTCCTTATATTAAATAACATACTATTTAATAGCTGACAAGTATGTTTTGAAATAAATAGAGTTATCTAATTTGAAGGTCATTTTTCTAGCATTATTATTATTTCTGTTAAGAAAGTGGTAGTCAAGATTAAACTGTTGTATAAATTGACAATCACTGACCTCTCCTCCTACTGTTTTTTCTTTTGTTTCTAATGCTGTCAGTAAAATGTATTTGTACATTTGATGAAGAGAAATAAATATAAAAGAATCTAGTCCAACAATACATGGTATTGGTTTTATAAATTACACCAGAGGAATTCTGATTTATTTTTAGGCAAGGTCAATCACCTCTTTTATTAAACTGGATGGGTTTTTTTATTATTGCACAATTGGTTCTGGTTTAATACAAACAAAAACATACATAAAAATATTCTTCTAAAACAATTAAATTCGTCCTAATGATATTTTTAGATATACTTGTTAAATATAGGTAAAAATTTATAATCGCATATATTAAAACCGTTAAGTTAGTAACACGTTTCATACATTTTCCCACACAATTAATATAAACATTACAGTAAATATGAAGTTTATTGAGGTTAATTTTAAACACAAACAACGATTCTCATCTTGCAGGGTGAGCTGCACCAAACTAACATTTATATCCTATGAGTCAACACGTGGTTCTATAATATATACGAAGTTGACTTTTCTCGTGTTGGAACTCTAGGTCTGGTATCAAAACGAGCCACGCGTTGCCTAGGGAACCCTTAATTTGTGAGTTGTAAACCACGTCCAGGCAACTTCGATATTTGCGCCAACTTCGTTGGGACACTCCGTCTGCCAAATGAGCTATATTCGCTTTTTAATAAATTTCAGGATTACATTTTTTTAACATAGTTTTCTACAATTACAAGTTCAACGTGCGTATTTTTAAAAATATAATATATGATTTGTTACATAAAAATCTAACATATAGCCGAATTATACTGAATTATAATTCTGTATATTAAATTCTTTAATATTGTTTATGTTTTACATTTTAGTTAGCAATAAATACCATAAGGCAAACTAAGTTTATTTCCAAGGAGTTTGTAATCAATTTTGCACGATAAGAAATCGTATAATCGTTTATAAGAATTTGATTTATTTTTATTGGATTAAAATTATGTTATTGAATTGAAATGGTTCTATGTAATATTTATTAAATATATGACCAGCAACTAATTAAATTGATTCTTTATGCTGCAATCCACTAGAGAGCTCATTATCTCAAATATTTCACTTAAATAATTGTTTACAATCTTATAAGAATATAACAGATTCTGAAATCCCGAAAATTGGAAAGAAGTAGTAATTGGCAGGTGTAACGCATGAAAATGTCTTTTATATTCAGTAAAACTATAGAATTTAAATTTATGACAACAGTACAAGAAGGTCTTAAGTATGCATCAATAAGTTATAAAATATTATTTTCCTCATACGAGTTTGGTTATTTTTTTTTTATTTATTAATATAATAAATGAGGTGGCCCAGGGAATGTGAAATGTTTTCATCACATCAGTACTATCACAGAACTAACATGAAGGTATTTGGTAAAAAGAATTAACATTTAGTAATACATGTAACATTTCAAAAAATGTTTCAAAACAGAAATTAAGACGTTAGTAAACCGTACATTTCAACCAGTACTTGTACACATAGGTACAGATTTACGTTGAAAAGTACGGTATTCATTGTCTTTTGTAGGTTCTGCTGGCTGTGGCGGCCGCTGTGGTCTGCGAGGAGGCTGCGGAAAAGACAGTAGAGAGGGCCCAAGAAGGATACAGAGAAGTCCACACTCTCTACGGCAGAAACCGGTATGTACTTGTCATAAGATTTGGCTAGCTTATGTTACTTCACTTTGCAGGTGTAACCCAGTGAAAATCTAATAAACAGTGTTTAGCAAATTACGACACAACTGTGTAAACACAGTTAAATTCTAGTAGTTATATCTAACTAGCGCTTCTTTATAGCCAATATTTTGAGAGCTTTTAACTAGTTTTTAAATACTAATATCGGAACACATCTATAACGTCTCCGATACCAAGTATATAACAAGTAAGAAAACTATATATCAATACGTAAGATAGCGAGATTGATATACTCATACAATAGACTTAAAATATATTAAATATGTACATTTTTCAGGTTATGCAGGATACGGCGCTTATCCCGGTTACAGTGGATACTCCGGAGCCTACCCTTACTCCGGAAACTACGGAGCTTACTCAGGATATTCTGGAGCTAACAAGGGAGCCTACGGTTATAACAACGCCTACAACAAAGGAGCCTATCCCTACAGTGGATATGCCGGCTACACCGGAGCTGGAGCCTATCCGTACACTGCAGGTGCAGGATACGCCGGATACAACTCTGGAGCCTACCCCTATGCTGGATACAACTCTGGAGCCTACCCCTATGCTGGATACAACTCTGGAGCCTATTCCGGATATAACGCGGGAGCTTATCCCTACTCTGCCGGTTACTCTGGTTACACTGGCTACAAGGGCGCCGGATACGCAGGATACCCCTACAACTCCGGATACACCGGATACCCATACAACAACGCTTACAGTGGATACACCGGAAGTAAGGCCGCCGGATACAATTACCCTGGATATACTGGATACACCGGATACAAGGGATACACTGCTGGAGCCTACGATGACGGCAAATACTATCCTGGCAAATACGAAGGATCTTACTGAACTGCTCTTCCGCCTGCATTTTCTTGCATTCTTCCTAATTTCATGTCATAAGCAAATCTGTATTTTAATGTAAAATAAATTTCTTAATAATATCTTTTGTTATTTATCATCAATTTTGGTTCTACGTTTTAAATTTTGTACTGATTATATTACCATTGCTGAATTTTCTAAGGCGGTTAAAATAATTATATAAATTGTAATAACATAATTTTATGGTATGTGAATATATATATAACCTACACGGTCATACAGTTATGTTGATTATACCGGTTAGACAGGCAGACTCATTAATTTCCAAAAACCTATCAGATGACATACTTTATAATTTTATAAAGTCTTTTTGAATTATATAACGTCCTATCCTGTCTTATCATCGTTCTTTCTGCCCAAGACCACAGTGTATTAAAACTAATCAATAGCTCAAAATTGAAGTACGGCTGAAATAGGCTGAATCATTTACGACCCTTAACGGTGGAAGTACTCGCATACTATTCTAACCCTATTGGTTAAAATTGCTGCCTTCTATCGTTAAGACACTTTCTTAAAATAAGTATAAGAGTGTCTGAATAAATCGTTCCTGTTAGTAAAAATTACATTTTACTTTTAAATATATCTGGATTTTACAGTACATTGCATAACAATGTTCATACCATATTTATTTATTCTTTAGATATATAAAAATGTATTTAAATCACTAAATTAAATATGAAATATATATTAGGTATTAAAATTGATTTATTGTATTAAACCAAAGCTAAATTACGGAAATTTACTTCAGCTAATATATCTAATTATGTTTTAAATTTTTACAAAATTAGTTTTTTGACCTTATGCACTGGATTGATAAACTACTCTATAATTACTATATTGATATAACACGTCTTTATACTAAAGATTCCGAGAGCCGATCCTTTTTTAAGTCTTATTCTGCCCGTTCTCCTGGGTCATTGGCCAGTGCGAGGATCTTATCAGGATACGCGGGAGAGTCGATAGTGTAGAAGTCAATGATACTGATAAACCAACGGTAAACGGTCACAGGCAGGATTGGAACCTGCGCTATCTCTGACTCAGGCCCACAGTCATACGTCTTAGACCGCTCGGCCATCAGCACTTCACGTTTATCCGCGCAGGTGACAGATACTGGGCTCTCTGCCTCATTAGTCCCACACTTTATATAAGACTATGTTAAGCATGTCTCACATAGTCAAAGACCTATTCTTAATCAGTTAGCGATTGATCCTCCTATTTGTTGATTGAAGATCTTATTGATCTACTTATGCTGCATATAATCCTCCACAAACTAACATCAATCCTTGTAATTATAATATATCTTTATAATATGTACCTTATTTAGATATATAATTTTTCACATAATGGGATTTTCAGTATAAAATGACTATATTAGCTAACATATTTGCGATTGATGAGTCCTTATAATAAAGCATGCCCTAAAAACTGTAAATGACTTTGGAATTTGGATTAGCGTCATCCACACAAATATCTCTCAAATGGTAACAAGATCCATTGTTTACTAGTTAGTGGTTGTAGCACGACAGTTGCACAAAAAAGATTAATCTTGTTAAACTGAGTTTTTAATCCTCTACACATTAATGTCAATCCATGTAATTACAATATATACCTGCATATCTTATTTAGATATCTTGTACGTTTTTCTATGGCGGTGTTAAAGTTTTTACACAATATAACTAAAGCTATCAAACAAAGAACATATATTTTCAATAACTTCAAAACTATAAAAGATCGTATTTTAAATCGTCAGTCACACCAAAACATTCTTTCATTACTTGTGTCGAATCAAATATTTTCTTTCCCTGTGTTTGATCGATGTGATGCTGGATGCTATACGATCTATTTATCATTTTATACTCATTATTATTTATGACCATATTTGATATAAATGAATATTCATGGAGCATTAGAATATTTTGTATAAAAAATTACTGTTTTACAGATCCTTGTTTTTGACAAACAAAGACCTTCATATTAAACGCAACTTGACTATGCTTACATTATTGGTTTCCCATTGACTCGGTAGAACGGTCTTGCACCTCTGAAAAAGAACTATATTAGCAAAAGTTCCTTCAAAACCCAAACGTTATATGCAAATTTTCTTGTCGTAAACATAAACATAATAAATATAAACAGATTTAGAAACTATTGACACCGTATATAATAAACAGGTTATTCCCATTCTCAGATTTCACATCCATCTAAACATTTATAAAAAATTATAAAACATTACAGCTAACATAATTAAATTATTTTAAATCCATCTCATAACAGATGGTTGTATTACAGAAGACGTAACAAAACAATGGTTGATTGGTGGAAGAAGCACCTGACACATGAAGATGTATGAAGATGGATGTTATAATCTCATATTGTCCTGCTGGTTTGGTGAATATTGCAATCTGATGTCTGACTCAATAAATTATAACCACAAAATTTTTCCTCAATAACTTTATTACTTTGTGTTGTTTTTGTATAATAAGAGTGGTCCTATGGCTAAAAACTCTATATTCATTTTTATTCGAGTAGGGAAAGATTGCGTCAATAAATTCAAGGCAATTTTTAACATCATTATAGTAATATATCCGCTCATTAATGTTTACATTTAAATATAAAGGTCAAAACTCAGTAACAGATATTCGCTTTGATTGAAATAAATTACAAATTTCACATATTTACTAGAATTATAAATTAATGTAGTATGTTGTGATAAATTTCTTTATTTAAAAAAAAGATATGAGTATGCTACACCACACATCACGTAAGAGACTTCGCTGAGGTTACATGCAAAATTTAAAATCGATAAAATTTCAAGCTCGAGGTTTCCTGCGGGCAGATATAGAGGCAGATAATCATACAGAAAAAAATTGACAAAACAATTACGATCAGCCAGATATCATTATTAGGAATGCAACAACATAGAACTTATTCTTGTTTAAGTAGCAGAGAAATGTCATGCAAAAGTGAACTTTTATGTATAAAATCTTTATCGGGATATCTTGTCACATGATTCAATCATATCTTTGTTTAATAAGTTACGTTTCATATCTGCGTTCAAACAAATAAAACTTCCGACGAATTGGAGAGGACACTATAAAATGAAAGTGCGCTGAGATAAAATATTGTCACTGACTTTTAACATTGCATTTCATTTTTATTAGTTTTTGTTTAACAAAATGAATAAATATGACTGACTCATCTATTTTCAAATCTCACATTATTTTCTCAGTTTGTTTAAAAATGTATTTGTTCTGCTATTTACTAGTTATTATAATGGTTATAAAGAATATTGCTTTAAATTAAAAATCTGTTTTTGAATACCATGATTTCAGAGTAAAAGTTTATGATATTTAGCACTGTCACGAACACTGAATTTCAATTAAATATTTAAACTAACTCTTAAAAGTTACATATCGTTTTCTATATATAATGATATATAATATTGTCGGGTATTCTTCATAAGCCGCGGACATTTTTAAAATACTGATATGCAACACAACTATTTTTAAAATGTTAGCATTTCTAAGTGATGAAGCAAAAGCTCTAGTTATTTTTATAAAAACTTAACGAAATTCTAAATTGTTAATGTTAAACACCATTTTTCACAATTGATAAGTTGCAATGTTATTAGTAAGAATAGAAAATATATTTATTTACGAATTCTGCAACATATTGAATATAAACTATAAAAAAGTAGAGGAGGGTGAAAGCTACATATACTTTCTGTTTAAATTAAAATAATGCTTTTATTTATCATAAATATCGACATATGTCAGTTTTCCATCCATTAATCCATTTGCTTATACGAACAACCTTATTCAACTAACTACCGTTCCATATAATTCTAAAGGGTTAGGGCAGGAACGAACCTTCACCACCACGTAATTCATTAACGATGATTAAAATTACGGAAATAAATCTAGGACCCAATGAAACGTTAGCAATTTCATTAGTAACCTTTGTCTTCGCCTTCAGGCCTTAAAATATTCTAGTCCTCCTTTAACACAGTTTCAACTCTCTGCATTATAATAAGATGTTTCAAATTTTATATTTAACATTAACGACCAGTTTAATTTTTTTAATTTGGTTCCTGCATTAAATGCATACCTTTATTACTCAATTGTCTGCTTTACAGTTAAACTCGAAATACCTGTATTTCTAATAAGGTCAGTAATACTGGTTGCCTGCAAGTTTGTTTAAACTATTTGTAAAACAGAAAATTGGAGCTGTTTGCAGTCAACTACTTGAAGGCAACCATAGGAATAATGATGTAATCCATGACGCCGAGCTATATGTAGGTGGCCATTACGTGTTTGTATATATAGTATGTGGTTACTGATTCTTGTAAGTTGGTACAAACTCTATAGTTATCAGCCATTACTATTTATGGGAATTATGCAAATTTGTATTGTTAATAATGTTCAGTATAATTTGAAACAAATGTGTACAGTATAAATAGTCATTTGCACTGAACAAATGTAAAAGATGTAATAATATTACATAGTGGGGTACTATAACGTAGCAGGCTAAACTCTAGACTGGACTCCACACAGCTTTCTTATATTTTAAACCCCTTTTCATTACCTTCTGTTCTTTATTTTTTTTATATTAATACCTCCTTCCACTAGACGAAGAGGATAGATTTCCAACCTAGAAACGTTGTTTCATACCTTTTATGAAATATAGCGATAGCAAATGCCCGAATTCCTGTTATTCTTTCACACATACCATCTACAATAACAAAATTTAAACAAAGAACTATTATGTAATTGGGAACGATTCTAAAGGTCAGTCGATCAGGACATTAGATATAATGACGTTATCTAATTTTTCAGCAACACGTTACTACAGGTGTATGGTAGATCTCAACTACTACTGAGATACAATTAAAAGTTGTTCAATAGTTTTGAAGGTAAAAAATAATTCACACATTTGTTATAAAAGGCTGTCATTATTATTGTAAGTAAGATTTTTTTTAATTGATTCAGTTAATTGTGTGTTTTTGGGGGCTTACATTCTTTTCGTAGTGGGTAAAGAATATTTAACGCTACTATGAAACCCTGTTAGGTCACAGTAGGAGTCCGCCACACCACGTGCAGGCTCGTTGAGGTTGTATGAGAAATTACAAATCAATAGATCATTGTTATAGGGTTCATAATTTGTTTATTATATATAATATTAAAATGCTCACTTAGTTTATTTACTAATTTATTTCTTCGGTGACTTTATCTTTGCTATTATTGTTATCCATAAGATCAATGTAAATATGCTCAGCCTATTCCATACAGTTACAAGCACCATTACTGAACTAGCTGTTGACTAATGAATATATAAATGAATATTAATGTAAGATTTCAAGTATTATGTCAGTTCTTCTCGATAAATAGAGTGAACAGACAAATAGTAGTGAAATTTTTGAATGTCTAAAAAGCTTTGCTAGCGCTAAACCAATGGAAATGTTTAAGTAGTTCATAAATACAATTATTCATAAATCAAAAAATGTTAATGCTTGCCTCAAACTCATAATGAGTTATTATTTAATCTGAGAGTAAGGCTAGAATGAAAGTTTGAGGACCAATATCAAGGCGAAGTGTTAAGTAAGCTTCTATAGGGCCACAACCCTATGCAAAATATTTTATAACAATGTTTTGATACATATAGAATATGTTTTTAATTTAAATTGTTGTTTAAGTCTGTTGGAGTAAGTAGAGGAAAGTACCAATGATGAGAACCCTCTTTGTTTTTTTTTTTTATATCTATAGCTAAAACCGACGTACCCTTTATAGCTTAATGGTTATGTTTTCCACCCGTTTAGTGCTTTGAGTGCTCACTTGAAATCTACAAATTGTCCTTTAGGGAATACTGGTCAATTATTTACCACAAAAGTGCTAGAGGTGAATTCTTCTATTTTTACAACAAATACGCTTTTACCAAAACTAGTGGTTTTATAGCCATGTTAGTTACACTGATATCTAAGCATCATGTAAATTTGCAAAGCATGGTAAGCATGAAGCAACTGTACATTTTGCACATTCCATGCCATTTTACAAATTTTGCCGTCTTATTCTTCGTGCTGCATCTCACACGTGTTCTACACAAGCAAGCAATTGGCAGTTTGGAAGTCGTGCAGGTGGTATACCTCATACTTCCGCTTTTTAGGATAGTTTTCCCCGTCAGAATAGATATTAAAGATGCAAAATATGTACATGATGCCATTTAAGAACTGTGCACTAAGGTGCGCAAGCGTGTGCGTATATACATCTTAATACACTATTGCACGGCTTCATGTATTTTCATTCATACAGACTACTATACACATAAAAATTTATATGCGAAAAGAATCAATAGTTGGTTTAAAGGCCCTTTGTTATTTCTCATAACCTGTCTCAGACTTTTAAAATAAATAATATCAACTGCAAACATTTTTCAATTTTATACTAATATTGTTTTAAAGAACTCTTTATTAGAACGTGTGTAAATTGATAATTATGAATAAAAATGCAAAAATCAAATTATAACAACCTCTCGCAGGTTATTTTTTTAATAAGAACGACAAAATTAATTAACAATGATTTTTAGGTTCTTACTGCCCTTATCGAATGCGTTAATAGTGTAGTAAAAGAAATACACATAAAACCAAAATTAATTTAGTACAATAATACAATTTGAAACTCTTACATAATTTTGAAGATGATTGATTACTTCTATCAGCTAACTCCAAGAAGAACTAGTAGCAGCAAAGGGCTCAAAGCCATAGTGTCTCAATATTTGCCCACTGAAGCGAATTTCAACTCCGTGTATCTACACAGGAGCATTGAGCAGCTGTTATTACTACTGAGCAGTCAGTAGAGAGCCAAGTGGTAATAGGTTAGAGATTAACTTGACTGACCAAGCAATAATGAACTTAATGAGTGATAACTAAGATATTAGACAAATGCGCAGAGACAAAAATAGGAAAAACCAACCTCCAGAGTGATTAAGTAGTAGTCAATATTTTAGCTATAATCCGCTATAGTAAAAAAAAAACAAAAATATCCACCCCTACTAATGGAAAAGCAGAAATTTTAAAATGGCTCTTTAATATCTTCTTTACAAAATTATAAAATCAAAAACCGCTATTCGTGTAACGAATGTCTCAAAATCGGATTTTTCCAGAAGATGACCCTTTTAACTTATAGAAAACGGGTAACTAAACTGAGCCCACCTTGAAAAAGTTTAAAAATTATAAAAAGAGCTTCATAAGAATAGACAAAATACGAATGTCGAGTTTAGCTCCATAACCAGCTTAAGAGAGGATCATCTGTAATCTGATTCTCTCATAGACTTGACTCCTGGAATCTGGAGTCCACGTCTGTAGAGATCCAAAAAACAAATCAATTCTTCGCGTCGTTTTGACATCAGAGACATCTAGTTCTAGAAAAGGTCTGTCTGGTTTCTCAGCAACCATTCTTAGAAGTTCAGAAATCAAAACACAAAGCAAGAAAAATCCAACTTTTGCTAATTCCCCTATTTTATGATGAAAACATAAATGAAAGTAAGCCCACTTTAGGAGCCTTTACAGAGGTCTGACTTAAGACGCCCATGTGCAGCAAATAATATTCATCTTCACGCTGAATGTTATAAATATAACTAATAATAAACTGCATTAAATGACTGTTTATTTACTAGTAATAGTATAATATACAAGAAAAACTACTTCACTGTCAACAGAAGTGATTAAGATAATAACAAAATGTCTATGTTTACTCATAAAAAACCTTTTTAATTTTTTTTAAAGTTTAAGATTTCAGAACTGTAAATTTCAGCGCTACATAGTGGAAAACATATAAACTATTTATTACTTTAGTCTAAATCTTCAAACCAATATCGGAAACCACATAATATGTCTTAAAATAACATGTTTTGCATAGCTGGGGTGGCTAATCAGTTCGAGATTTCTCATAAAAATTCCTTTCAAAAACTTCAGAATAATTGCTCTTTTATGAACTGTCAGCCAGACCTCATTACGTTGGTATGAACTGCACATGAACAAACAACCCCTGCCGCCGGGTGTGGTTGCCAGTCTCATGGGGCTGCCGTTACTGATGAACTGGAACGTGCTGTGAGAGTGGAACGGTTTTTAAAAGCGTAATTATTAGAATGATGCTGAAACTTCACTTGAACACTAAAGTATCTATTGATACGTGATGTTACAGGTATTACTTTCTATTATTAGTATTTTTGTACGACTGTTTCACCTTTTATAAGTGTAACCTAAAATAAGATTATATGAATTTAGTTTTAAATCGTTAGTGCATATTAGAATTTGTATGTATTAAAACAATTCAAAATTGTACTAATTACCTTTGGACTCATAAAAACTGCAGAGCACTGCTAGGGGGTATTCACATTAATTTATTTCAGGCTATTAATGTTAGAAAAACGATATAGAACGCCCATGTATGAATTTTTAATATATTATTCTTTAGAAAAATAAAAGAATGTACTGTAAAAACATTATACTTATGTTAAGATATAGAAAAGTACGCTTTCCTTCTCAATAATGACTACTTTTCAACATCTCAATTCTCATCCAAGACAAATCCAACTGGTTATAGACTTACCTCCTTATCTAACGCAGCCTCAAGTTTCTACTATCGGGAAATATGCGTAAACAATAATATCTTTACAGGAGAATTCAGTTGTGATATTTCCAACTCAAAAGAGCCTCGATGTAGGGGCGAAACTCACCAAGAACGCCTTCGGTTTGTCTGATTTAAAAATAATCTAATGATATTAACAAAAATTCTTATTTAGGCTATACATTAAATGTACTGTTTTGGAATGCATACTGAAGTCTAAATGGCAGTAAATTACAAATCTATTCTAAATATATAATCTTAATTAAATGTGAACCACTCTTGAAAGTTAACAAACAAACACATTATAAAAACGAGCGAATCCTAAAAGAAAGCCTCCCTTTTGGGTCCGAGTTTAAAATAAACTAATTATAATGACAATATTATTTAGACTCTATACTAAACGCACTGTTTTGAAATGTATAATGAACTCTTAAGCCAATAAGTTACAAATTTATTAATTAATTATTATATTCTAAATATATAATCCTAAATAAATGTGAACTACTCTCGAAAGTTCACAAATAAAAGTATTGTAAAAACGAACGACTCCTAAAAGATTGGAAACAGGAAAGCCGTACGTTAAAAAATATCATTTGTAACAGAGACCCAGCACCAAGGTAAAATAACAAAAAGCAGAAATAACACTGAACATCACAGACGCACTGTACCAATACGTCAGCATACACTATGGCAGATAAGCGTTACATTACATTCTAACGATACCTCAATAAGGTGGGGTACGCGGCACTGTCTCTAAAATACAGTAGAAAAAAATCCCATCTTGGTATCCTAAGTTGCTAAATAATAACTGGAAGAGCCTATTCTGTAAATATTATTGAACTGTTCTATATTATTTATGACAGCATAACCATATGTTTAATTAATTTAACTAATATTTTTAATGTTTTTACATTAATAGTTTAGAGTAAGCTTTGATAATAACAACACTTTTCTTCTCCTGATTTTGGGCATAGACTAACATAATATATTGATAAAAAATTAAAAGAGTATTTATTCATTCTGTTTATTGTTTATTGCATACAGTTACATGGTTATAATCCGTAACTGTATAACTTTGCTACCAACATCAAATGCAATTCTATCCAAAACTGCAGAGTTTGTTCTAATAGTTGAATTAATTAGTTAAAAGATATAATGACAAGACATTTATTTTTGTTTCTTCCGTATACATAGTTTGCAATAAGACGTTGCTAAATAGTCTGAACAACTTTTTGTCAAATTGTAAATGCAACATATTAATTTAACCTTTTCTAAAATTGATTCATTAACAAAAGACTGGCTGAGTGTAAGTAAAGCCTATCACTCGAGGGGCAATAAACACTTTATCTGTCCATCTGACCGCACGTTATCTATAAAACGACGTGACCTATAGACTTTGCATAAAGCTACATTTCCATACAGACAAAATGGAGTTCGATGAAGGTGCATATAATTCCCTAAAAATTTGCAGAGCGTTTGCTATTATTTTCATACTGGTTTCTGGATAGCTACGAAGGCAATGATTAAAACGCAAAATAAATAATTTCTAATGAAACTGCCAACAATCGAATGACATCTTCACATGTAATATTATGCAAACTGTGACGTATTCCTATATTGTATATCATACAAAAAAGGTGCTAAAAACATAAAATGTTTTGTTAGAAAGAAAACTAAATAAATTCTTATTTAATTTCCTTAAACAAGCACCGTTTTCTTTATTGTCTGAAGAAGGCGCGAATGTCACTGACGATTTCATTTCATCAGATTTTCTGTCCAGCTTCCTCCGCATATTGGCGTGAAAGTAATATTCAACTTTAGCAGATAATAATATTGCTTTTCTTTACCTTCTTCATAATTTCGTTGTTTTGTAAGGGGCCATTTTCCTTAATACTTGATATATTTTATAATATTTCATTATTACATCAAACTAATTTATATTATTTTCTATATCTTTCTTAAGACATTATTAACCATTTGCTAATTATTAGTGGCATACTGCCATGCCTGCAATATTTAGGCTGTGCTCCATGAACTGTTTTACGTAATATATTATAAAGTCTACAGAATCCCTCTATAAGTTTTGCTTGTTTATATAGAGTTTTGTATTATAGGTTTTCATTAACAGTATTAATTGCTTTCTTTACGCCATCAAATGCCATGAAAGCATACTATGGTATATTCAATGAAATAATTATAAAGTTAAAATTAATATAAAAAATATAATCAGTCTGGTTTGGGATATTCTAATTAAACCATTTGATAAATAATAAAAGATAATTTGAAGGTATTTCCTTTTTTTTAATAAGAGTCTATAAAATGAATTGCAGTTCAGCTTCTTATAAATGAATAAACTAAAATAGACCAAAGCATTTCCAACTGATCCGTGGAAAAGTTTTCGTTTACTTTTAGCCAAATAAGAAGAACAAATGGCAAGTGACCATTTATACAACATTGCTTCCTTAAGCATTTATCTGTATAATATTATACAAAAAAATATTTGAAACTATTAAAAAATGCAATAGGCCATCAACCACTTACAAAATACTTTAACAGTAGTATTTCGCACATGGTATGTTCAGTCAATTAAAGGTTAATTGGACCTATGATAGTATCCAACTAGACCATCCATCATATACATAACGTAGCTATGGTGAGAAGGTTAATTCCATGTGAATGTTGAGTTAAGTTCCCGTCCACTCCTCTCATATTGCAGCGTCTAGAACAACAGCAACAATGAGAAATTTGTTTACACACGACAGTATATATCTCGGCAATGTTCGTAACTAAAATTGTACTGTTCGAAACTGCTCACCAATTCTCTGGTATAATTAGCGAACATATTGCACTATACTGTTTGGGCACAACTGCCCGAAACTGCCCGCAATGCTCCTCAATTTCCAGGCAGAATGATAGGACAATGCTTTCCGATACTCGATTACAACTGTCAAAATGATGTGAATCTCTTCAGTACAACTTTGTTATACTGCTCTGCAATTCTTGGTTACAACTGTCCGACATTGCTCTGCAATCTCGAGTACAGCTGTTCCACACTGCTCTCCAGTTCTCAGGTACAACTGTCTTACACTAGTTGATAGAGCGCTTACAAGAGCTCTTGGGCCCGTTCAAATTAGAAATTTTTACTATCGAACACAAAATTTTCTCAACTTATTACCAGAGTAAACGCAGCCTTAGAGTGTGTCTGTGCAATAACACTTGATAATATGGTACAAGTGATTCAAAACATGGTACGTAGATTCCTCTTAGTCAAAAGATGACCTTTATTTATTAATTTATGGATCGATATATCAAAGGGCGGGGAATTTTCCAGTTTAATAATAAATGCCTTCTGGTAGTAAGTTTTTAATCCTCCGTTTTTATTCCATACTTTAATGGACAGTGAAAAAACTCTTCCTGTTAAACTAACTTGTGAAACTTCGATAGTTTTCGTAATGAAATAATTCACAATTCATAAATAATACCAGTAATCTAAGAGATTAAAAGTCAATAGTAGGTACAAAAGTCTATTAATATTAATCATTTTATTATTATAATTAATTTATTTTTTCATTATAGCAATTCATATTGTGTTTACTGGTTATTTCAAGAGAATGTACTAGTGGTTTCAAGATCCATACCGTCTGAAAGCAGGAAAATCATTCTCGGAGAGAACTGAACGCTGGGCACTCTCAAAGAAATCCATTTACACGGGGTAAATGGATTTCTTAAGAAGACAGAAAAAACTTATAATTTACATTTGTTTTATTGCATTAATTAGTTCCTTTTTACACTTTCCCCACGATAAATGTTGTATCTGTGATTGATGGGCGAGAACAAGCAATTGTTTTTCATGGAGTACTTGTTTAAAGAATATATATGATCATGCGTACACATTGTTAAAATTTTTATGAGAAGATGTGGGTTCAGAGAAGATCCTTATATTATTTTTTATGGACTTCAAAAAGAGAAAATCTAACAACCTTGATCTATGTGCTCGTAGATTATTTAATATATTATGAACAATCTAAATAATTAGTTAGTTGTTAGTAGATTGATGGCCATCTTATATCTCATATATTTTGTTGGGCATATTAACACCACGAACGTTTAGGTTTAAAACCAATGTTTAGGTTTAATATTTAAATTAACAGTCACGAGTGTCAATATTCATTGTACTCGTAATTATGAACTTTGCTTAATCAGGATTAAATGTTTTGTTGAATCACTATCCGAAGTCTAGGATAATGAGTATAATAATTCCTACACATTGAAACATGTGACATTAAATGTTTCTTGTTATTAATATGTAAAAGTCTGTTGCATTTTACAAATGTCATGTTACGGGCGGAAGCTTTTCTTAGTCTTGGTTTGTTTTTATAGGGATTTCATAATTTATTACATCATAAGAGTATTTACTCAAATCCGACTATAGTCTCCCTATAGACTTAGGATTTATTCACATTGGACTAAAATAGTTCATTTGCTACTGAGGTCGTTGGAGCTAATCACTAAAATATTAAATATTCAAGAAATATTCAAAATAATTCAGAGGTACTTATATAAAACTGTTTCAATTTCCGAGAGGCCCATTGTTATCTTAAATCACAAAAGGATCAAGAGAATGGAATATCTCTCAATGACCATCACTTATCTTACGATTGTTTGGAATGTCATTTAAAAAGAATATGTTTATGGTGTAAATGTTTTTTTTTTTAAACTTAATTGCATGCGAGGACTCGGTTAACTGTTAGTGACATATATAATATTTAATAAAAGTAAAACAATATTAGCTATATACTCTATTATCCAAAACGTTAAAGTGGGCCTTCGAAATATAGAACTGGTAGGTAAGAAGGATATTAAAAAAAAAATATAACAATTAAAATCTAACTACCTGCTTCATCGTAACAATATTTACATAAGTGAAATGACGCATCTTCAAGCGAGGTAGTTGCGGTTTTATAAGGTTAATAAACTTGTTAGGGTGCAACTTCTCTATATTACATCTTTATGATAACTTTGGCTGAGTATATGAGTCATGTTTGTTGTACGCTAGGCTAAATTCTCGAAATACGGAGTGTTCACTTAAGATTAGTAGAAACATAATAAGATAACGATAAATGGCTTCCTGTTACTATCACTTATGTGACTATAGATATATATTTTTAATTTATTACGATTCCAAAAGATCTATTTTAAAAGCCCATAAGAGAGTAAACAATTGTAATTGGCTCAACGCTATCAAACCTTATTAATGGGGGACTGGTTAAACGTACATCTGACTGTCTGTCTATCCACACGTTATCTCGAGAATAAATTGACCCGCATACTATAGACACTTTACATGAAGCTTTGTTTCTATGCAGAAAAAATCGAGTTCGATGGTGATGTATAGTACGTATGTTTTTCCATGGGATTTGACTGAGCGTATTTTTCCGCAGGATATGCCGAGGACAGATTGAGTTATAGTTTTGTAATTTTGCGTATTTTTCTATAACTCAGTGGACTGGCAGGATTCCTCTTTTGTCCGCATATCTTTGTGACTGTCTGTCTCACTCTTATCTGCGGTACATCTCACATCTATCTTTCTTAAGAAGATAAGAATCCTTTCTTTCTTAAGGATTCTTATCCACAATGACCTTTTTTTAAAGCTTTCCGTAGTCTATTTGTTTTGTTTGTCATGCTGGTCGCCCGTGTGATAACTCATTATAAAAAGGCCCTGGAGACTTTGAATGTAACTTGCTCTGCTCCAAAACAAGAATATATTAGTTTTGGTGACAAAAGGTAACAATAAAATGTAACATTATTAAATCGATCTTGTGGGTAATTATGATGGCAATAATAAACTTACTTACTTACTACTTCGTACTTCCAATTCCGCAGGAGTTGGCCCAAACTGGGCTTCTGCAGGTCAAACTGCCCCAGGAAAGGGTCAGGGTGGGTAAGGTATAATGCCCTCACAAAATTCAAAAAATTCTTCTACACTGTAGAAACAATTTAAGACTAAAAAGTTCTTTAGCTCACACTTGAATTTTTTTATAGAATTTAAATCTTTTACACTAGAAGGCAGAACTTGAAAAATTTTGTTTCCAGAATAATAAGGGTTATTTTCAAAAATAGTAAGCCTATGGTATACAGCAAAATTGTTTCTATGCCTGGTGTTATACGAGTGAACATCATTTTGGTATTCAAGATTTTGTGTTTTAATATACACTGCACACTCATAGACATACAAACATGGTACTGTTAGGATATTTAAATCAATAAAAAGATTTCTACAGTGAGTCAGAGGCGGTAAACCCAGCATAGCTCTGACTGCTCTTTTTTGCAAGGTAAAAATCTGTTTGATATTTGTTGTTTTGTCACCCCAGAGGATGATTGAATAGGATATGTGTGACTCAAGCAGGCAGTGGTATACGCTTTTGACTAGGTCTAAGTTATTGAGTCCAGAGAGACACCTAAGAACAAAGGTGCCCTTGGATACTTTTCCAGCGACTTTTCCCAACTGCCTGCCCCAGTCCATAACATCGTCCAACACCACTCCTAGCAGCTCAGATGACTCTGAGATATCCACTTCAGTGTCACCAATGAACAAGGATGGAGTCCTAAAGTTTTTTGAAATTTTCATTTGTTTGGTTTGGATGCAAATGCATTTTGTTTTTTCGGGGTTCATTTTAAGACTGTTTTTTGAAAGAAATTGGGCTAGTACATTTGTTTTGTGAAATAATTCTAATTCAAGAATTTCACAATCCCTACTTTTGGTCACAAGAGTGGTATCATCTGCAAAAATGTAAAGGTTTTCTTTTGGAATTTGATTTGTGATGTCATTTATGTAGATCAAAAAAAGAAGGGGACCTAGAATTGACCCCTGTGGAACTCCATTTAGGATCAATTCTGGCTTAGACTGAAAGGTTTTGATTTTGGATTTTGTTTTGTGCATAATTTCAACTACCTGATACCTGTTTGACAGGTATGAGGCAAGCCAATCTCTGGCATAATTTTGAACGCCCAGGGCCGAAAGTTTGCCAATAAGAATTTCAGCATTGACACAATCAAAGGCCTTTGAGAGATCTGCAAAACAAGCCATTACAGTCTCACCAGCCTCCATTGCCTCAATGACACAATTCACAAAGTCAATAAGAGCCAATTTGGTTGATTTTGATTTTCGGAAACCATACTGTCTCTCCACCAGAAGCTTATTTGTCTCAAGGTAGTCAATCAGCTGGTTACAGATGGTTTTTTCAATGAATTTTGAGACCACTGGTAGGAGCGATATTGGACGATAATTACACACATCCATAACATCCCCCTTCTTAAAAAGAGGCTTGACCTTGGCAATCTTGCAGGCGTTTGGGAAGGTGCAGCTACTAATTGATGTGTTTACAAGATCCACCAGTGGTCGAGTAATTTCTTCCTGACAGAATTTGAGTGCCTTCATACAGAGGCCATCAACTCCAGAGGAAGTCTTAGGACTGAAGTTGACAAAGAGTTGTTTTATAGTTTTTTCATCAATTGTTTTAAAACTGTCAAGTGTGAGGTTGTTTTCTACTTGGGCATGAACATGTACATCATGATTGACTTGTAGATCACCTTTAATTTCATTTGCAATGTTGATAAAAAATTTATTAAAGTGCTCACATATTTGAATTGGATTGTATATTTGTTTATTTTGATTTATGATGCACATGTTTTCAGAATTTGTTTTGCTTTTTCCTCTTATACCATTAACTATATTCCATGACTCTTTTGGTTTGTTATCAGATTCCTCAATCCTTTTGTTGTACCACTTAGCTTTTTCAGTTTTAAGATTGTCCCTGTATCTTTTAAGAGCAGCATTGTATCTTAATTTATTTTCTTCAGACTTAACATTTCTCCACAGGCTGTAGCAAGCTGTCATCTCATTCTTCAATCTTAAAACATCGTTGCATTGCCACTTAATTTGTTGAGTTTCTCTTTCATAGACTTCTTTTACTGGGCATGATATGTTATAGTGATACAAAAATGTCTCAATGAATGATTCATATTTTTGGTTTACATCTGTCTCTCTGTCAAAATCAGTCCAACTTTCACCTTTGAGTCTAGCCTTTAATTCCATTAAATTGTTTTGATTTAGCTTTCTAATAGTCTTTTTAATTTTCTGATTTTTTTTATGGTTTATATCAAATTTTAAAACAATTCCATGATGATCAGATATAAAAGGTTCAATAACTGTACAGTTGCAGTTTTCCAGGCTGGTGATAAAATTATCAATGCATGTAGCTGAGTGTTCAGTTTCTCTCGTGGCCTCATTAATTGTGGTGATTAAGTCAAAACTTCTAATAATATTATTGAAATCGATTGTGTTATTGTTTGGCTCCAAGAGATTAATATTAAAATCACCTCCAATAATTACCTCAGTTTTCCCACCACCTAGATGTAGGTTTCTCAAGTAACTTGTGAGATTTGCTTTAAAAATGTCTATATCCCCATCCGGGCTTCTATACAGTGCACCTATAATAAAAATTTGATCATCAATTGACGCTTTAATTTCACAACACTCAAAGTTTTTTCTTTCTGATATTTTGTTTCCAATTTTAAGAATTTTTATGACTTTTGCACTGGTTTGATTTTTTACAAAAACAGCTGTACCTCCCATTTTCATGTCATGTCTGCTAAAATTATTTAGAAGCTTGTAATTTTGAATTTGTATCATTTGAATTTTGTCATCATCAAGTCCGTGTTCCGTTACGAGAAAAACATCTGGTTTTTGTTCATTTAGAAAAATTTCCAGCTGAGGTATTTTGCTATATAGACCCCTGACATTCAAGTGAATTATTTTAAAAGTTGAATTTTTTATTTTGGCAAATTTATTCCTCCTCCCACCTTTGTTTTTTCTCATGGCAATGTCAATGTCAACTGAGTCATTTAGGTCTGGTTTGGCTTTGAGCACTCCTTCAGGTTTTTTGTACAAGCAGACTGCTGGACCAGTGGGTCGACACATGCTATATAGCTTTCAATGACACCACTGAGGACATCTTTTCCCCTCCAATTCAAGTGTAGGCCATGCCTTGTATAGCATGACCTATCCATCAAAGATTTGATGCCCAAAAAGGCCCACTTGTACTTTGTACATTTCTCTTTAAGTACCTCATTTTGCTTTCTCAATAGGTTGTTGTGTTGAGGTAAGTCGTACCGGTATGGTGTTTCTACCCACACAACCCTTCCCTGCATCCCCTCAGCCAATGCATCCAGCCTAGGGCCCAGCCTCTGAACACTCTCCTCAGTGACAAAATTTGTCCCCCCGACCATCACAAGATAATCCGAGGCCTCGGCCTCGCCAGTCACCGCCCCCGCTCTGTCAACCATGGACATGACAGGATCACCAGGCTTCGTATGATCTTCAATAAAACAAATTTTTCCCACCTCCGACCTCCCCAGTCTGAGCCCACAACGCCTACCATGACTGTCAGATACAACCCTCAAAACACACCCAGACCGAACCACCCCACCCCCAGACACATGTCCCCCCCACCCACTCTCCCCTCTCACATTCCCTTTTTTACCTCCCTTCCTCTTACCAGTAAGGGGGGGGAAATCATTTAGGCTCTCCAGATTGTGCCTCTCTCCAAGAACCTCAAATGAGTTTGAGGTAGCGAGTGGCCCACCTCCCACACTCATTCGGCACACCCCCCACGCCCGTGCCCCCCCACAACCCGCCACTCACCACGGTCTTCCCTTGATTTTTCCGTTCTCATGTCCATGATCAACCCTCTTAAGCTAGACAGTTCTTTCTCATTTTTTTCAGCCTCCACAGACAATTCCTGATTTTTTTTACATAAAATTTCATTTTTAGCTGTTAATTCCTTAACCTGCTCCTCGTACTTCCTAAGAAGTGTGTCAATATTTTTGCTACTAAGACTATGGTAAAACTCGATACACATGGGACAGGCCCACTGGTCTTTGGCTTTAATGTTAACAAATAGTGTTTTCTTAAGCTTACTACATGACTTTTCAGCATGATACCATCTACAACATATGTCACATGCTATTGAGCCAGACTTTTCATCATCAATGGCCTCACCACATTTGCCACACTTTTCAACAATCATAGCTAACTTAACAAGCTTCGTCACTACGCTTACCTAAAAGTGCAATAGCCTAACTAATTTCGACAATCCTTTACTTTGGCTATTTACAAAATGGGCTATTTGTAGTCTAATAGAAATAAAAATTTACTAAAATTACAATGGCTATAATTAGCCTAATATAATTTGTCAATATAAATAAAAGTCTAATATAAGAATTTGTAAATATTTGTAAAATGAAATTACAATGGCTATGAATGGCCTATTACAGTTTGTCAAGCAGTCTAAAAACATTTGTCATACTGTGTAAAGAAACAAGAATGAGACATTTTATTGCAATTAGACCTGTTTGTCAATAAACTTTATTGTTGAATAATTTTGAGGGTTTTTTATCCAATTGGGTTTTTAATTTAGAAAAATGCTTCGGGCTAGGTTCGAAATCGGTGCCGGTGAAGATGAATATGAAATGGTTTAGGTTGTTACCTTGTACAGATTTAGAGAAAGGAAGGCAGTTCTCGATATTGATGTTTGTTTTGAAGTTGTAGTTACCAGTGCCGGAATCGTGATGCCGGAACTAACAGATTTGTAAGAAAACTAATTACAATCATGCGATACATAAACACGTGTAATGAGGTTACCTTATTGGTTTAGTTGGTAATTCATTTCTTATGTTTTACTGGGTCTTCGATTTTTTTTGTTCTTTGTTAATCCATATCAATCCATGAGATATGGCTAAGCCTACCAATTTTTCGTTGTTCCTATGGGTAAGTGGCACTGATAACACCATAAAATAAATAAATTTATGGGCAAACTAAGTAAAATAATATGACATTTTTAAATGTGGCATAGTAACCCCTGTAGAATAAATACTACAAAACTATTAAAGTTTGTGTTTGACTTTTCGGACATTTTCCATCGGTCAGTGATACAGGAAATCATATGCGTACCCAACCTATACTATATCTCCACTTCTTGGCTTGGTGTATAGATTGTTTTCATTGAAACACTAATATGAAACATGACTTAATATATAACATAGTGAATGTATTACTTGGCAAGACATCTCGAGAAAGAATTCTTCTGTACATTTAAAATTGTGGATGATTGAAAGAAAATGAAAATGTATACGATGGTGTACATCCATCTTAGGATTTATCGGGCATCATTGAAGCCTATCACTCAGAAGCCTGACAACATTCCTCTTTTATCTACCGGGGATGTGGGCCTAACAATATCTTTTATGTATAGTTGTCTCTTATTGAGCTAATGACTTCTAATTTAGCATGCAACTTCAACGAATACGTAGCGTGGCTTACTTCTACCATGTTATAATACAATTTAAAGAAGGTAAAAAATATTTCATACATTTGCTATCGTTACAAGTGGTAGGGTTTGGGTAATGGTCAAAAATCTTAAAATATCAAATTAAAAATAAAAATACGTTTAAACATGCTAAAATATAAAAATATATAACGATAAAAATTATTAATCTGTCATAAAGGCGTGGTTAATCAAACAAATTTCTGTTTAATTTAGGTAACTTATTTTTAATCAGACTAGAGTATAGAAGTTAAAAATATTTCAACAATCCAAGAAAATAAAGGAATTAAAGTTCGGAAACCCACAGTACTGAATATTGTGCTCTTATTTTATAATGCTGTACTTTCAAAAGTAAATACTTTGGTAATTTTTATTACGAGTCCATAAACTTGTTTGTAATCTTTAACAATCTGAGGAAAAAGTATGATAACAGTTTTCAAATATACTGCTTAATTTTTAACAAATAAAAATGATAAATGTGCAACATATTTTTGACCTTTTTATCGCTCAATTTCAGTATAAACTTTAAAGGGAAATAAAAATATTGTTTTACATTTATCAAACTAAACTATTACATGCATACGTAAAACCCACAGTAGATTTTAGTATGTATATGAACATAGGCCTTAAAAACAAATAACTAACTGAAATAGGCTAAATCTATCTAAAACAACACAAATTTTGTAAGGAGAAACAAAAAAGTAATTCTTGGTAATAAAAGAAACAGGAGTATGTCCGGTAACAGGCTTCGCTGAGGTTGATGGAAAAGTATTATGCCTAAATCCATTAGGCTACATGTGGAGTATGTCAAGTACGTATGTCAAGTCCAAAAATTATTTTATTCAGTTCTTTTACCATTTTTTATTTCACAATGTTATCGTTATTGTAGTGTTCAACCAAGATACTAATAAAAGAATATTCCCTGCCACTCAGGTAAAATCCATGGGAGTCATGCACTATCATCTAAGACGATATTGCCTACATAGATTCATGCAAAATGTCAAGTCTATATATCAGTTCATTCTTCTCAACAGACAGATAAATATACAGACAGATACAGATTTAAATTTGCCAGCCTTTCAAGTGATGAGCTTTGCTACCGTTCAGCCAATAATTACGTTTATATAATTGAACAAATATTGAAACTATGTACCAAAATTCATACAAATATTACAAATAGTATATTAAATGTCATAACCAATAGGGGGTTCACAGTTTTTCTTTGCTTCTATCTCAATTTTAATTAAGTATTTATAATATGTATTTTTAGTTGTTTACACTATTGTAAAGGCCTAACTTGATTAATGAACAGGTTAAAGTTAATTTATTGAACATGTAACTTGAAACGCTAACTGTTGTGGGATAATGTACCTCGCACTTAACTAGGTTCCTACTCGCTCTAAGTTACCCATGAGGGAACGATACAATTGAACTCAATTTCCGTTTGTATTAATGGTCCAACTAGCAACTAAAACTAACGCTATTGCATTTATTCTACTTAAACTTTTCCTTTTTCTCTTGTTTTTATTTTAACACATGTCCATTTTGTATTGTTAATAAAATTATAGTACATACATTCCTTCTACCTGTATGAGGAACACAAACGTATACAGGGTGTCCAAAAAGTTCCGGGTCGGTTAAATATTTTTCCAAATATTTAAAATAGAGCTACAAAACCTTACACAAAGTTACTGGACATAAAAATCTATTTTTATCACATATTCAGTGATCCGCTACATCCTCAGGGGGGCGGCCCGCTAGGAGTCAGAAGGAAATCTTAAATGTAAGCATAGGTCGATATGCATATCAAATAAAAGGTCTTTATTAGTAGAGTACAGAGCCGCAAACCCGACCTCAAACGGATAACCTAGTCAAAAATGACAGCCGTTCAAAGATGGCTACAGTTTCCAACTTAGTTTAATGTAAAAAATACACTGATGAGCTTTTTGATTTTAACTTTACTAACCCAAACCTGTTTACAATTATTAATAATTGTTGTTGTAGAATAATAAGTTTCATTATTTGCAATGATTTAGTCATTAGAAGATTACTACTTACAAAGAGCTTTTTCACAACAGATGCTCGGAGTGGCCGCCTTCTGTTGTTTGACAGTGAGCTAATCGGTGATAAAAGGCCTCCACAGCGTGTTGTAGTCCTGTTTCCTCACGTTCCAAACAACCACTTTCTTCTAAGATCCTGTTCCTCAATTCTTCCAAATCCCGTGGTTTTCTTTTATACACCCTGTCTTTAAGATAACCCCAGAAAAAGAAATCCAAAGGAGTTAAGTCGGGGGAACGAGCGGGCCATTCAATGGCACCTCTCCTTCCGATCCATCTTTGAGGGAACATATCATTTAAGTAATCCCTTACAATATTCCTGTAGTGCGCGGGTGCTCCGTCTTGTTGAAACCAGATTTGAGCCAAGTTTTCACCAACAATATTTCGAAGAGCTGGTATTATACGATTTCTGAGCATGTCAAGGTAGGAAACTCCGTCTAAAGTTCCGTTGATAAAAAACGGCCCCACAATTCTTCCACGTAATATGCCGGCCCAGACATTCAACTTTTGTGGGTGTTGCGTGTGACCTTCTATCATCCAGTGCTTATTACTATCAGTCCAGTAACGGCAGTTGTGTTTGTTTACATTGCCATTTAACATGAATGTAGCCTCGTCTGAAAATGCAATGCCATTTAGAAGGATTTGATTTGTATCTAAATTGATCATCATAATTTCACAAAACTCAAGACGCCTATCAAAATCGTCTTCATTTAGTTCTTGATGCAATGTCAATTTGTATGGCTTGAAACCATTTTTATGCTAAATGTTTTGAATAGAGCTTTTGGACATATCATGATTGCCTGCAGCCGATCTGAGCGTTTCATAAGGATTCTCAATGAATGACTGAAGAACTTCCACACTCGAATCCTGATCGGTTGCACTTGGTGGACGACCACTTCTAGGAAGATCAGAGACAGTTCCATGAGTTACAAAACTGTCTATTGTTCTCGTAACTCTTGATTTTGATATTGGGTTTCGGTCTGGAAATGAGTCATTGAATAGGTGTTGAACTTCACTGTGAGACCGTGTTAAATCCCCCCAACCATGCACCATTAATATGGTAACTCTCTCACGTTCACTAAGTGCCATAACAAAGACAAGATAAAACTAAGTTGAAACAAATTAAGAGTAAAAAACTGTTATGGTCTGTCTTTACTAACGAGTAGAATGCCACTAATAACGTCTAACTATAGCAAGAATGGTTACTGCCTGCGGGAATACCCCTCAGAAATAATGAAACTTATTATTCTACAACAACAATTAATTATTAAACATTTAACAGCTGTTCTAGGCTAGAATAATATTAGCAAGAACAGTGCTGCCACCAGCTACACATTTTAAGTCTAACTCATTATTGGTAAAAAATGGACATGATGTGTTTCTCAAATGACTGATTCAATTGTAAACAGTTTTGGGTTAGTAAAATAAAAATCAAAAAGCTCATCAGTGTATTTTTTATACTAAACTAAGTTGCAAACTTGAGCCATCTTTGAACGGCTGTCATTTTTGACTCGGTTATCCGTTTGAGGTCGGGTTTGCGGCTCTGTACTCTACTAATAAAGACCTTTTATTTGATACATCAACCTATGCTTACATTTAAGATTTTCTTCTGACTCCTAGCGGGCCGCCCCCCTGAGGAAGTAGCGGATCACTGAATATGTGATATAGTAGATTTTTATGTCCAGTAACTTTTTGTAAGGTTTTGTAGCTGTATTTTAAATATTTGGAAAAATATTTAACCGACCCGGGACTTTTTGGTGTATATTAGTTCATTGAACACTCATATTTAAATAGAGATTTTAAATTTCACATCCTTTCATAAATGTTTTAAGTAGTCTATCAATAGATTCATAGAAAACAATGATACATTTCCCAAAGAATAAAAACTAAAATTTAAATTGTTGGTATATTTTATAGCAAAAAATAGTATTTTTAAATATTAGTAATGATAAACACAGACTTACGGTAGAAAGCCCTAACAAGCCCAATCCCAACAAATTGTGGGTCAGACGGGTTAACACAGAGGACACGCTGTCCCTACCAATAAATAATCTGGTCTAAATGCGGTAGGTAATTTTTGGTAGTCCAGTCCGTCCTTGACATTCGTACCTAGCCGACATCTCCAGGATCCTCTCGGTATGATGACATTTGTCTTCCTCCGGTGCGTTTGGTGGGGGAGGGGGAGGTGACGGTATAAAACCTGCAGAGGAACTACGATGGCCACTCACTGGACCTACGACATGGCTCTCTACAAGTTCTTGGTAAGCCATTTCTTCTCATAGTCTCTTATCATCAACTATAAAATATTTATTATAAAACTGTTTTATATCGATAACAACTGTTTAAAAAATGCAATTTGTACGTATTGTCAATGCGAATGTCATATCCATAGTGTCTTTTAACATCTAAAACATTTTGTTCACTATCAGTTTATTTAGTAAAGTAATAAAGAATTTATTATAATAAGTAAATACTTTTCACATTTTTTATTGTATTTCTATGCATAATATGGTAAATGAAGATGATACGTTATATCTAATGAACTGATATTAATTGGACAAATTATTTACTTTGATATTAATATAATTGTACAAACTGGAGGATATTAATTATTCTTATTACAATACACAAACTAGTAGAAATAAAAATAAAACGAATAATAAAAAATGCTTATAAATACGAAAAATATTTTGCATTCCAAAATGTTTTAAAGAGTGAGGTATATGATACAATCGTAAACGTTTTACATACGGTATCAATTAACGAATATACAGACTACTAGCAGTTACCCGCGGTTTAGCACGCAATATTGTAGTGTTTGCACGTGTATGAGCACTTCTGGTTCGAATAAATTATATTTACGACGCTAATGTTGAGTTTGCTTTCTTCCCACGAGCAAGAAAATGTTTAAAATAGTGTATAATTATGGTTATTGTAATTTACTTCGATGGTATTATATTTTGTTCTTTTGCCGGATCTGCCTCTTTTCTGATCAAGAAAATATGTATACATACACAGCTCTGAGAACACTACTTGTGTCAAAAGACGACTAATTTAAATTTGGTAATAGTCTTTAAATATAAAATAAAGGCGAGACCACGTTGTTCCTAATATCTGCACTGCTAGCAGTTACCCGCTCGTTTGGATGAAATTTAGTAGGCGTTGGACATGACCACTACAGGTTCGAGTAAATTATATTTCCGACGCCAATATTGGGTTGGAATTTTTGCCACAATCAGGAAAATTCATCAAAAAGTGTATATTTATGGTTATTATAATTTACTTTTTAGATAGTAATATTGTCTTTTAGATCGTATTAGATACAAGTGTACAGCTAAAAGTAAATTAACAATGATAATACGCGTTTGTTTATTTACGAACTGAAAAATATTGTTAATATTTTAGAACATTAAGAGTTGAAATTAGTCCAATAGTTCAAAAGCACAGTCTAGGGAACTTTCATCCAGCTTAGTTCTTGCCGATTGCTTCAAAGGAAGTTTTCGCTGTCAAATTATGACCAACTTATGTTTTCTGACCATCTACCCCAGTACTACTTTGTAAGGAAAATAACTACTTACCTAATCGCTTGAAACTAAAACGGCTTTAAAAATGTTTGTACTTACTATAAGTACAAAGGAAATAGAAAATAATTAACAATGTTTACATATAAAATTTAACTACATTAGAAACGTTCTTTTAATAAATATTTCACATCTTTAGAGATCAATTTGAGATTGTATCCCTACTTTAAAGACCGTGGGGCGTAGCCCAAAGGGAATTTCTAAATAAGAATTGGCCTATATTAATCCCAGAGGCCATAAGAATGTCAATGTCAAATTTCAGACAAACCTGTTGAGTAGTTTATGCGTGAAAGCAAAAAAAAAAAACGAAGGCACTTTAACATTTATAATATTATTAGGATTAGGATTTGCAGATGAAGTGTTGAGTAATTGTAACAAAATAAAATTATGTGTTGCGAAAGCTATAACATGTAAAGTATGACAAAAAACGAAGTTAATTTTACAAACACACAATAATCCATATAATAATAATCCGTTCAATACATAAAGACAATCACTTCATGATGGTCATTACTGCTCATATTTACAGTTTGAATTAAGAACAATTTAAAATTTCTTGTATGCAGAGGTGTCCTGTGAACCTCAAAAAACTATAAAAAGACTCATACTATACGTACATGTGCTTTGTAATAAAGTTGTCTAAAACTCAAATTTTAAGATAAACTAGACAATTATTTAATGACAAATATACATAATAACTTAGCCCCTTCAAATAACGTTTGGCTATTTAGGTTACGTAATTGTCTAGTAATTGCAGTTTATAATATGTAGGTGCTTTAAAAACTGTTATCTTCTATCTTCTAAATTTAATTTGTAACTGCTTTAATTTGTAAATTTAACCCATTCTCGAATCTAAGTGTAATGTTTAGTGGTTATTTATTTTTAACAACTATTCTATTTAATTTTAAAACGTTTGCCTTTGTTAAATGTTGGTTTTATATGTAATAAAACATAATTTAAGGAGGAATAGTGATATATAAAATGTTTAGATACTCTGTATCATGTTTCTTAAGATGTTATGATGACAAAATCGTTACTGAAATCATTATTAGGTCTCATATAAATCTTATTTTCAATCACTTCTGATCAAATTTATTACATTTTCAAAGGTAGGAGCTTTGCTGTCAGCGACACAAATTTTTTTTTTTTAATTTAGTATAACAAACTTTTGAGTTTGAAAAGGTAAGTTTTTTAACATGAAATAAAAAGCTCCGTCCACGCTTTATTAAATGAAAACGATAGTAAAGTCCATTGCCCTTCAGGATTGGGATAGGGCAAATTAAAGATTAATTTACTGGTAGTTAGGTTTTCCCAATCACAAAAATGGGAGAGGGGGGCACCATTCATTGTTCTTATTATTTCATTAATCGCCTTTTGAAGGTTTCCAATAAAAAGCTATAAACGCCTAAAAGGTTTTTTTTTTTGCAAAAACATTAAATCTCTTCGACGGCTAAAATAGAAGTGAAAACCCCGTTAAACTCACTATTTTATGTAGGCTACTATATTAGTATGTGTGAATATTTATTGTAGCAGTATAACTGCAAGAGTTAAACCGCTTCAACTATCTTGTAGAAGGAAAGTTGTATGAGAATAATCTAAAAAGAATTAAGAGCAAAATTGGGAAATGTTTCAGTATAATGATTTACTAGAAAGACGTTTTAAATTAATTTATATTGATTCATTACGTCACTGTTATGTATTCCTAATCTTAAGTTAATTCACACTGTTATCGTTTAAATCACACTTCACCAAACATAACAACGCCAACGTTATAGTAATTTAGTACATAAATTTCAACATTTCACAACGTTTTTGACAAATAACACATTAGTAAACTGCAAACAATAGCCAACCTTGGTGATAAATTTAACCAATTGGTAATAAAAACACAGTACTACGTAATGTATTGGTCATAACGGTGTTATTCCATATTGTACCGACATCATTTATGCGTTCTATAACGCCCTTAGATTATTACAAAAGGGTCATATGAACTATTTTAAGCACAAAAAATTGGATAGACAGGTTTAATAACAGACAAATACAATTATAAGAAAATAATAATAGTTTTATGAATGTTGACGACAATAATTACAACGAATATTTTTGGAAACAACGAATTCTTCATTTTAAAGTTATTGCATTTTATTATTTCTAAATATTCTATTTGAATAGCTTTAAATATAAAATTAAGCAAGAATCTTTATTTGGTTAGAAGAATTAGATTTGTTTGTACCGCGAAAATATAAAGTGACATCTTCAAGAATATATTTATAAAAATTGTTTTATTCGTTCTATTTACTTACCTGTATACACCATATAATACATACATATAACTCAATTTCACTGTATAATATGTATTGTTTCGAAATAAAATCTCACCTCATTCGTTGTTGAATTTTAAATGCAATTTTAAACTCGAAAATTTATTTTGCCAATTTCATATCAAACAGTTAATTTAGTTGGAGGTTAGTTAAGTCATTACAATGTGAGTGTACGTGATAAATTAGGCTCAATGAAAACAAAATATTTTATACCTCAGACAGATATTAAAAAGAAATAAAAATGTTATTTTATAGTTTGTTTTGGTTTACCGGAAATAAAATCATATTAAAAACCGTTATAATTTATATCATTGTTGTTAGCTTTACCAGTTTGTTAGTGCAATCTCGTATATGATTATTAAAATTTTTATTTTTACGTCCTTTATCAAATTTCCTTACTATTTAGTATCTAGTATTATCTATATAACACATTCTGATGAATGTTAGTCTACATTGAGAAGTAGGAAACCATTTTTGGTTAATTTACTTATACTCGATGAATTTTAGCAGTATTCAGCTTTAATTTAAAAAACCGTACACACACACACACACACACACACACACACAGCACAGTACGTTAAAAGTTTCATACTTTTTACCACACAATTGATATAAGCATTTCAGTAAATTTGACTAGTCGATTGAGAATAATTGCAAACACAAATGGTGATTCTCAGCTTGAGGGATGATTTGTACCAAATCTAAAATTTATATCCCAGGAGTGGGTCTATAATATATACGAAGTTTTCTGTTCTTGCGTTATTACTCTAGGTCCCATATCTACACGTGCTTCTCGTTCCCTGGGGAACCCTTAATTTGTGAGGTGTAAACCACATCCAGGCAACTCGATATTTGCGCCAACCCCGTTGGGAGGGCCCGCTCGCAAAATGAACTCCATTCGCTTTTTACAAAATGTCGGCATTCAATTTTTGAAAAAAAGTTCTAAAATTACAAGTTTTCAACGCTGATTTGTTAAAAAAAAAATTTATATGGGATTTGTTACATAAAAACCTCAAATACGCTAAAATTATAATTTGGTAATTACGTTCAGTAATATTGTTTCTGTTTAACTTATAAATAAATCAATAAATACCATAAGGATAACTAAACGTATTTCCGAGGACTTTAAATAATTTTACAGCATAAGAAATCAATCAATTATTTTTTTTAATGTTATTAAATAGTTATTATTGATTTAAAACCGTTTTATGTCATTTTCCATTATTACATATGTTTTTATTTATATGAGTCAGTGAACAATGACTAAAAATTATTATTTTATTCTCTATCCTCCAATCCTCCAACAATCCTCCAACACCCTGAGTTCTCTGTTTAAATCATTTTAGAACAATGAAGATCCAATTAAGTTGAAGAAAAGATAAAACTAAAAATCATCTTGAAGCAATGCGAAATATAACTCTAAAAAAAATATTTAAGTGCTTAAAATTTATATATTGATAGATGACAGAACTATTATCTATTGATATCCAATAAATAATAAAAGAAAAGAATTACTTGAATACTGTTATCCGAGCGTGAAATATTTGAAAACTATAATTCTAAGGTTTCTCAAAATCCCTTACCGCAAAAAGTTAATTGTTATAATCGATGCGTGCAAACTGTTGTGCTTTTACAACTATTAAATTATAGTTAAAACTTGCATTTGCATGTTAGTAACGCTATTACTGCCGTAGAATTATGAAGCTTATTCATTTAAATTTCAGTTCATAGCTTTCAACTATTGAGAAAGCAGATGTCGATTTTTGAGTTTTAATTTTACTATCTCGTATTTGACACTTCATAAGAATATAATATGTTCTGCAATCCCGAACGTTGGTAAACAAGTCATGATTGGCATGAATGCTTCTTTTATGTTCAGCAAATCATTAGAATCTACATTTACGACATATAAACAAGGGGATTTTAAATTTATATATTATTAGGTTGCAAAATATTATTTTCCTCGAACAATTTTGGTCATATTTTTAGTTTATTAATCCAATAAATGAATTCTCATTGTTTGCGCTACAGACCGAGGCCAGTTCGTGTCTGTGGTTGTGCGTGTCCGGTAGGCATACCATTCATATATAATATCATGTGTAGGTTTTGTTATAGGATTTTACGTGTTTTATGAATATGACGATGGGACGCTCGTCTCTAAACAAAAAAGTGAATTTTTGAATTGTTGAAAAGGTAATTTACCATATTATGTATCTCATAAACTACGTTCCTCATTGCACGTGTAATTTGTTATTACTTCAGTACTATCACAGGACTACCAGGAAGGCAGGTAGTGGTTAGAATTATGATTTGATAATTAACAAATTCTTATACAAATTTAACCGGTATTGTATATGAAGGTACAGATTTACTTGTTGATAAGTGTTAAGGTGTGCGTTGTCTTGTACAGGTTCTGCTGGCTGTGGCGGCCGCTGTGGTCTGCGAGGAGGCTGCGGAGAAGACAGTAGAGAGGCCTAAGAAAGACACAGAGAAGTCCACGCTCGCTACGGCAGAAACCGGTATGTGCTTCTCACGAAATTTGGCTAGCTTATTTTAATTCACCTTGCAGGTGTATTCTAAATAATGCATAAAGCAAATATTTGAGAAAGTCAAAGTGTTATATAATACTTCATTAACTTCATTGTAGTAAAGTTTTTACGAAACATATCATAAATTTTGTCATTTTGGTTGTGCTAATATGAATGAGAGTGGTGGGTATGATTTCTCTGTAGCAAAAAATAATAAATCACTACGTGGTCACAACTACTATTTATTTCAGATTGCCATCTCTGTAAATCCCAATTTAGGTTTACTGCATTTAATAAGGTGGATTCAACTAAACTGAATTGTCCCTTACCTAATAAAGGTGTACATGACAAAATATGATTCTTCTCTCTTCAAATATTTTTTTCAAAGGTGTCACCAAGAACAATCTATCAATATTAACTAGAACTTATTAAGCTATTTGTTTGGATCCAAATTTGTGTCAATTGTTCCGGGTACATTTTTATCGTGCTCCAGTGAAAATTTAGTTTCTCGTTGAAGTTGTGAAAATCTTAACTGTAATTTATCAAATCATGACGCACCAATGGGTTTAGTTAAATTATAGTACCTAAATCAGACTACTACCTACCTACAGTACTTGTTTTTCGTCAAGATATTAAAAATTTACAATTACTTTTTTAATACTAATATCGGAATACATCTCCATTAACAAGTATGTAATCAGTTAGAAGATTTTATGAAACAAATTGTGTATAGTCATAAAATTGGTTTTTAAAATATTATATATATTTTCAGGCTATGCAGGATACGGCGCTTATCCCGGTTACAGTGGATACTCCGGGGCCTATCCTTACTCCGGTAACTACGGCGGATATTCAGGAGCATACAAGGGAGCCTACGGTTACAACAACGCCTACAACACAGGAGCATATCCCTACAGTGGATATGCCGGCTACACAGGAACTGGAGCCTATCCTTACACTGCAGGTGCAGGATACGCCGGATATAGGTCTGGAGCCTACCCCTATGCTGGATACAACTCTGGAGCTTACCCCTACTCCGGATATAACGCGGGAGCTTATCCCTATGCCGGATATAACGCGGGAGCTTATCCCTATGCCGGTTACTCCGGTTACACTGGCTACAAAGGCGCGGGTTATGCAGGATACCCCTACAACTCCGGATACACCGGATACCCATACAACAACGCTTACAGTGGATACGCAGGATACACTGGAAATAAAGCTGCCGGATACAACTACCCTTACAACACTGGACATACTGGCTATACTGGATATACTGGCTACACTGGATAAAAGGGGTACATTGCTGGAGTCTACGATGAGGAAAAATACTACCCTGATAAATGCGAAAGATCTTACTGAACACCTCTTCCGCTCGCATTTCCTGTTATAATTAAATAATATGTATTTTAATGTATGATTAATTTCCTATTAATAACTTTTTATATTAATGTTTGTTCCACATTTTAAATTGCTTACAAAGAACATTTCCATTGTTGGTTTTGTATGACATTGCTAGAGCGCTACAAAAATTTTATAAATTGTATAAAACGGAATTTTATTCTATGCATATAATAAATTATGTATATACAATTTCGATGTTCATATTGTCCTGTTGTACATACCGTTTTGGATGGCAGACTCGTATATCTATCAGAGAGCATACTCTATTATTCTATGCCTTGTTGAATCATATAACTTCTCCTTCTATGCCTTTCCTGTCTTATCATCGTTCGTTCTACCCGAGACACACACTATGGCAAAATTACTCAATCGCTAGCATAAACTCAATAATGAAGTACGCCTGAGTATTTTAAACCTTTAATATCCTTAACAGTGAAAGTACTCGTATACTTTTCTAATCGTTTGAGTTCAAAGTTCTGCTTATTTTCTTTTCTGCATACACTTTCTGCATAAAAAAATCGTCATAAAAAAGTTGCTGCATGTTAAACCTATATAGTTTTTAACATTTCAGTTTTTGAAACATCTAAGGTTTAAAGATAGTAGTCGTTAAGTAGGATATATTTTATAAAAATTGTATAGCAATAATTATAGAGCTAAAATCAAAACTATTTATCATCAACAGACCGCATAGTTTTGAAAAATATTATATGGAAATGTATCAATACAGTTCCACACGTAATATCACTTAAAATATCGCTACGTATTTTGAAATGATGTATATTTGGCAGGTATAAACAAACAGTACAAAAATTCATAATAATAATTATTTTATTTAAATGTTATTTCCAGCTACTAAGAATGATTATATTCCTCGCTAACTGTTTAATTATTTAATTCTTGATTGATTTAGTTACATGGTTTAAGAAAGACATATAACTACTTCCTCTTCGAGATATGATGTCTTATTTTGTTTCAATTGAAATATTGATCATAAAAGCCAACCTCTGTTCCCCATTATATTATATGATACGTGCAAAAGGCTAAATGCAATGTTGACTGCCCACAAAGAGGAAAATGAAGTATATTTTTCAAAATTGCTTACGTTACTAAAATGTTTTCAGACATTACTAATTTTTTTCAGAGATCAAAATATCTTAGCACTCTTTTAACACAGTTCTACTCTCTGCATTATAATAAAATATTTTAAATGTTATATTTAACATTAATAACCAGTTTGAGTTTTTAAATTCTGGTTTCAGCCTTGTGTTATAAATCAATAGTCTGATTTAAAATTAAACTCCGAATACCTATATTTTTAATAAGCCCATCAATACAGAGTGCCTTCAAGTTTGTATACACTGTTTGCAAAGAGGGAAGTCACTATATATGCAGTCACTATTTGAAGGCAACCACAGGAATAATGATTTTCGTAGTAGCGCCGATCTACATCCAAGTAACCGTTATGAGTTTGCGATAGTATGAGTTATTGAGTCATGTAAGCTAGTAAAAACAGTATAGTTATTAGCAATTGCTACTGAAATTTAAAAAAAATTATTTTTGAACAATATTTCTCAATAAACTTAAAACAATTGTGTGCAGTATACACAGTTATTTGTACCAAATAAGATGTGAAAGATGGAATAATATTACATTGTGAGGTATTATGTAATTGGGAATGACTAAGAAGATTAGTCAATAAGGATCCTTAGATAGAATAACTCTTGGACAAATTTTATTGATCCAAGGTATTGCAGGTATATCGTAGAGCCCTCCTACTACTACTGAGGTAATTTAAAGTTGATTTAAACTTTTGAAGACCAAAACCAGGTACTTTATACATTAACTGTGAAGAACTTTGATTATTATTTTACTTAGAATTTAAACGTTTAATTAAATTAATTGTGTGTTCTGTGCTCTTTTGTAGTCGACACGGTTGAAGACAATCCTACATTTCTATGAGACTATGTTAAGTCAAAGTATTACAGCGTGCCGCGTAACAGGATTCGTAGAGGTTGAATGCGCAATTTAAAGTCTATAGCTCATTTCAGTCGACTTCATACTATGTTCCTATGTCACTTGTTAAATTTTCACATGATTGCTCTTAATTTGTTTCATTAATTTTTGTGTTCAGCGATTTTCTCGTTGCTGTTATTGTTACCCATAAGATCAATGTAAAAATGCTCAGCTAAATCCATAACTACATGCACTATCATTGAACACGATGTTGACTATATAGAACTGACACTTTACACAACAAGAGAAGTCTCTATGTCAGTTCGTTCTTGATAGAACTTGTGGACAGACAGATAGTAATGAGAGTTTTCCAGCTCCTTGTCTGATAACCTTTACTAGCGCTCAACCACTGAGAATTTTATATAGCCGGAAATGAAACTATTCATAATTCCTACAAATTATTATGCCTGCCTCATACTTAAAATGTTTAATATTTGATATCTGAGAGTTAATGGAAATACGAGAACCGATAGCAAGGCGATATGTTTACGGAAAGTAAGCATCTAAATTGCCACAATCCCGTGCAAAATGTTTTTTATGAATGTGTGGAATACCTCTAAAATATTTTTAATGTACTGGTTGTTTCAGTTAACTTTATTTAAGAAGAGTAAAATAACCAAAGGTAACTCCCATTTCCTTTTTTCATCTATCGCTAAATGTGAAGTAACCCTTTATATGCTGCTGGTTGAGCAGTTCTTCAATCTGGTGAGTTATCGTAGAGCTAAACATTAAAAACGTTCAACCTCTTACCTTCAAACGTTCAACCTCTTACATAATTTTGAAGATGATCACTTCAATCAGCTAACTCCATGAAGAAGTAGTTGCAGCATAGGGGTCAATATTTTCCCACACGAACTTCAGCTCCGTGTATTGAACAAGTGTAGGCAGTAGCGTTGAGCAGCTGTTATTAAATCTGGCGAGTTATCGCTAGAGAGCTAAGTCACAGTATGACAGTAGGTTTGGTTTTACCTTAACTAACCAAGCAATGATGATATTTAAAAATGGTCGTTAAAATATTATTCAAAATGAGCAGAGCCAAAAATAATGGAAAGAAACTTGAGCAGCAGAGTGACTTTTAAAAGTAAAAACAGAAATTTTATAAAAAGACTTTTACAGTTCTTTATAAGATTAAAAAAATCATATTTATGGAACAAATGTGAGGATCAGATTCTTCTGGCCCTTTAAACGTGTAGAAAACGGGTCCTTAAATAAGACCCCATTGATAAAGCTTCCTAACGATTACAAAAACTAGATACAAAAGTTGACTTTATCTCCATGGCAACGTCAGTTTAGTGGAGCATCTGTAATCGGATACTCTCACAGACTCGACTCCTGAGGTCAGGAGTCCACATCTGAAGAGATGCAGAAAAAGAATTCAAAACTTTTTCGCCATTTCGACATCAGCGACATCTAGATTCCAAATGAGGTCTATCTTTCTAGTAAGTGAAACATACAGTAAAACAAATCAAATGTTTGCTATTTCCCCTATATTGTGTTGTAAACATGAACAGAATAGAGGTCAGCTTAGGACAACAATATTCAGGAAATAAAACTCGCCATTAGTCTAAAATGTACTAAATATATAGGCTATTATAAATATATTAATAAACTGCGTTACATTATTCATTATTTTCTAAGTATTACTAAACTATAAAATAAAAACTCGTTAATTGTCAACGGAAGTGATAAAAAAGAACAAAATTTATATCTTTACTCGTCAATGATATTTTTTCTATTTTTTAAGTTTAAGATTTAAGAACACTGAATTTTCAACGCTTGATAGAGGAAAATTTTCAAACTATTTATTTCATTAGTCTAAATCTTAAAACTAATATCTGAATCCATATAATATGTCTTAAAATAACATGTGTTACATATTTGTCTGTCAGTTCGAGATTGCTAATGGAATATTCCAACTTGGGAATAATTGTTCTTTTATGAACTGCAAGCTAGACCTCGTTACGTTGGTATGAACTGCACATGAACAAACAACCCCTGCCGCCGGGTGTGGTTGCCAGTCTCATGGGGCTGCCGTTACTGATGAACTGGAACGTGCTGTGAGAGTCGTACGGTTTTTAAAAGCGTAATATTAGAATGATGCTGAAACTCCACTTGAACACTAAATTCTCTGTGGGTATGTGAAATATTCCTTTCTATTCTTCCTATTCTTGTACAACTGTTTTATTGTTTACATGTGTATCGGACTAAAATAAGACTATATGCATCTGTTTTAAACAGTTAGGGCATATTATTAGAACTGGTATTCATCAAAACAATTCAAAATTACTTTTGGACTAATAAACGCTGCTAAGGGCTTTGTACATTAATTTATTTTAGGCTATCATTGTTAGGAAAATGAAATAGAACTATCATATATAAATTTTAGATTTGGAAAAATAAAAGAAAGTACAGTAAAAACATTATGTGCATGTATAGATACAAAAATAAGGGCACTTTCCACATATAAAACAGCCTTAAGTTTCTAATGTCAGAAAATATAAACAAACCATGAAGATCGAAGAGATATCACCATATTTACAGGAGAACTCGGTTGTGTTACTTTCAAGTCAAAGTAAGCTCCAAACCACCAACCACCAAACCACTAAACTCACCAAACCAAACTCACCAAGAACTCCTCCTTTTTGGATCCAAATAAAAGTTTTTAAATATCAGGGCAAAAGTTTCTATGTTAGCGTAACATTAGGTACGTAATATTTGGTTACAGTTTGGCGGACAGAAGTGTAAAACGTTTGTAAAATACAATATCTCTCAGTTGAATGTCAAACTTGTATCTCCCTGTGTATGTATGTCTGGGAAGGTACCTCGATAGTGAAAACAGGCGTAATATTTTGCAGCAACCCTTTTTTCCGTAGGGAAAATCGTGATCTATAATAAGGCATGTCCACGGAAATCGGATAGTCGTTATCAAAGTTTATCAGAAGAATTTTTCAGGTATAAATATGAGATGTCAAAATTAGCTATTATGGTCAAAAAAGTTGCATGAATCTTAAACTCTACATATATCAGATCGAGATTGATGATTCTTGTATAATATGAGTGCCATAGGCGCTTGTTGAATGTCATAACAAACCATAACAAACACTCCTAAGCTCCTGGAGTTTACACTGACTCACTTCTCACCCTATAACTTTACCTGTTAAATTTTCTTATATTCTTACTTATTGGTTATACATATTTGAAAGATATACACTGATATAAATATTGAATAGTAGTAGTAGATTTGTTTCATAACGACACCCTCACTGGTAGCTTAATTTAATAGATTTAGTTGACCTATATTAACAAATAATCTGTAATGACAAATAACTTTATTTATTATTTTCATGCATATTACTCCTTTACTAACCCACAATATTTTAATTAATTTGTAGTTTTAAGTTAAAATATTATTTATGCTCTTCTTTAAATCTATATTAAACGCACTGTTTTGAAATGAATAGTATATCTTGTAGTAAAGTGAAATGTATATCTTAGGCCAATAACTTACAAAAGTATAAACAATCTAAATTCTAAATATTTAATTTTATATTAAGGTGAACCAAAATTTACAAATCAACATATTATAAATACGAACGACTCCAAAAATATTATAAGCAGGGAAAGCTGTACGTGAAAAATATAGCATTTGTATCTAAAGCCCACCATCTGGGTACAAATACAAAACAACTGAAATAACACTAAAACAACACGAACACACTACATCAATATACCATGCATACAACATATCAGATTAGTAGAGACACAGGCCCTTGAAGCTTAAATGCATAGTCAATAGGTCGGCCCCTAGAAGAAGAAGAAGAAGTAGACAAATTAAATTCCATCGATTCATCAATAAGGTGGAATACGCCAAAAGTGCCCGCCGAATGTTATCGCGGAAGTCAAGTTTTTAATAATTACCTTTTAAAATTATTTAGGAGGCCAAATTCACTGTACTTTTGGCAATAATAACTTCTGAGCCAGTCCGATTACAGAATACTTACCCAGGACTTCAATCGCAAATTTCTCTGTTTGCATTGCACCTAACATTACATGCATTTGATTGAACAGTAACATCGATTTCAATAACTATTTTAGACCAATCTGAATAAATCGAAAAGTTGTATTTCTTAGGTTTCTTAGTGAAAGCTTTTATGATACGATGGAGTAAAAAACTGTTGCAGTTCCCCTCGATGATTGTGTAATTTAAAAATTTGATTTATTCTCTGGTGTATTGCTTTGTGATTCCACTTGTAGTTACCGCGTCTTTGTTCGTAATTTTGTAGACTTTGCACGTGTGTGATTACTTTTGGTTCGAGTGAATTATATTTCGGACGCTAATGTTATGGTTGCCTTGTTACCACGATTAAGAAAATATATATGCACACATAGATCTACGAAACTTGCTTCTGTGAAATGACAACTAAGATGGATTTTATATTATATATATATATATATATATATATATATACAAAAGAAAATTTATATACATATATATATATATATATAATAATAATTAATAATATTCTTTATTGCATCAACAATCAACAATTTCACAATTGCATTGCATGCGTCAACATTTGAGGTATTAACACACACAATACTTTAAATGTGAGAGAGTCAATAAACAATATATATGCCGAGTAATTTAACTATTGTATAACTGCTTTAGTTTTCTAAACAAAAAATATATAATCGAATAATAAAATAATTAACAAGTGCAAAACTTGTCCTCTTATGAATAAAATAACGTTTAAAAATAGTATTAAACCAATGTACAGTAAATGGCTACAGGCACATTAACCACTCATGTAGGAAACACTAACACGCCGAGTAATTAATCTGTTTAGAATTTACTGCATTTTGTTATATACCGATATTCTGTCAATGGCTGTACTAGTAAAATTAATAGATATTCTGTCCAAAACGAAAGGCTTTTCTTCTAATAGTTAAATTCTAGAATTACATACATTATAGAAATGTCTCGCAGTTACTTAGCTACGGTAAATATATAGTTTTTCATAAACACAATCAATAAAAAAGTGCACAACTTTTTATCCAAATCTAGTTGCAACACGATTAGCCTTTTCTAGAATTAATTCATTGACAATAGATTTTATGAGCGGTAGTGAAGCCCCAATTACTCGAGGAGGTGGAAAATATTTAATTTATGTCTCTCTGATCGCACTATATCTGGAAAAAGAAATCATCCATAGATTCTAATCATGGTGAATGACATTCCAATAAATTTGGCTCAGTATTAGCGATTATTTTAAATTGGTTTTATGAGAAACCATGATGGAAATCTTGAAATGATATAATAAATCAATTCTAATTGAACTTATAACAATCTCATAGGTTTGATTTGTTTAAATTTAAAATAAATCCTCATTTATTTTTCTTATCCGAGGACCATATTTTTCATTTTCTGAAGAAGCCGTGAAGTTTACCGACGATTTCTTTTCATCGGATAGTCTGTACCACTTCCTCAGCATATTGGCTTGAATTCAATATTATTAAAGTTGAACATAAGATATTACTTTTCTTAGGCTTTTCGAAATAATTTTAATATTTTCTAAAAAGGCCATTTTTCTCACTATTTGCAATGTCTTTTAATACTTAATTATAACATTACACAATTTTATATATTTTATTTCTTCATCTATCTGAACATTAACCCTTTACTGTTTATTAGTGACGTTCTGCCATGACTTTGGTCTAATGAGGTCAATTAGATATTACGTAAGTATACAACTGCACCTTTCAAGTCTTATAAGCAATACGAGTTTTATAAGAAAGCATGCCAGTTATACATAGAAATAAACGTATAAAGTATTCATTACAAACATAATCTCCTTAATACACTTCTTCAGTTTCTCCTGAAATCCCAACCTGCAATCATTGGAGCTATTAAAATACCAATTTTATTGCCATTCCTTTCTAGCATGCCAATTCCTGTATCTCGTACTTGAATATATGAATCTCATTTGACCGAAATAACGTCGGGTATTACTTTAACACCAAGGGCCTAAATATAACATGAGTCTGCTCCACTTATTTACCGAATATGTACCTTTTATGCTCCTGAATTATTGTTCTAATGTATTGTTCAGTCTCGTGATTCTCAGAAACATATTCTGTACTGAATTTCCCTATCTGATCATCTCTGTCTAATTTTACTGAAATGCTACTATCCCCTACTTCTAATGTAAATATAAAAATAACATCCCAAACATTGCTTTTACAGTATATGCATATTTACCTTTGTTAAGTTTCAGTTTATTCCTTATCAACAAATATTACAACGTGTAACAAAGCATAGGCGATATTGACATTTAGAAAATTAGACCTATATATGCGCTTAATTCTTGTTGAAAATGGCCAACCGTTAAATGAGCGAAATGGACTATCTTCCCTTTATTTTATTTTTCTAGAAATAGAAAGTCTCGACATGGTGCTGCAATAAATAAATGGTTTCACAAAACTGCTTGTAACTTTTCATGGATGAATTAGTCATTAAAATGCTCACCATTAAATAAAAAATAGTTTTATGAAACAACTGACTTCCAAACTTTCAGACTCTTTAATCACATATGCTTTCCAATTAATTGACTCAAAACTAAACTTGATGATTAACATACATATCTATATATATTAAACACTTTCTCAGCAATTATGTACATGAAATTTTAAGGTAGGACTATGATGATAGATAATATCACGGCTATATACTTAGTACATAACTGCAACCTATAATAAAGTAATCAAAGCATATCACAGAAATATTCTATGCACACTCACTCTAATAATATGTACTCTACAACTACACTACATCTAAAACTGAACTACAGAATACTGGTATCACCGGCCAAAATACAACTGACCAGAGGCCAATAGTAAATGGCGATCGTCACGGCAGACAAAGGATAGCGACAAAAAAAGGGTCGGGAGTGGGTCTTATTTAATTGTTTCATTTTAGATGAACTTATAAAAACCATACTGAGGTTCCGCATGGTTATCTCTAATCTACTTGATACTGATAAGTTTTATTGTTCATTTTCACAATTATAAATCCAAATATTTCTGTTATCTATTGATTTCTGTACAAAATTTAAATTCATTATTTTTAAATGTTGTATTATTCAGATTTTCCCTTCCCTATTTTAAAGTAAATATTTCATTATGTACGTGGATAAGTGTTTTTGCATCATCTGTTTTCTTCTACAAACTCTGAACTTAGTAAATAATTTTAAAGACACCTTTGTTGTTTTTCTTCATCGTCTACAAGATTCAGACCCTTATGCGTGACCTTTTTTATTTAATGGTTTCTACAGTCTACAGAATCCCTAATAACTTGTACTCTTTTCGTTTTAAAAGGCTTTTGGTTCATGGGTAATATTGTTAATGAATATTAACAATCATGTTCTCAAATTCTGAACCATCACATTCTGAGAAAGAATACTAGACAACATTGTATTTATATAAAATAATTATAACATTCAAATTAATAACAACGTAAGAAATCACATTTTGGATATGCAGTTGAAACATATGATATATTATAAATAAATATTTATATTTGACTTCTCGGAGACTTACAATTTATAACTACAACAATTACTTTGATTTGATAGGTTTCTATTTTTTAAACAGACATTTTTGAAAAAGCTTGGAGCACAGCTCAATGGACAAAGTAAAAAACCAAACCATTCCCCACCAATTTGCGGAAAGGGTTTCGTTTACGGCTCACCAAATATGCAAAAATCCGAACAAATAAACTACAAACATGTATCCCCTGGCCAGTGGCCAATTATCGAGCATTGCTCACTTCAGTATTTAGCTGCAAAATATTTAAAAATTAAACTTATATTAAAAATGCAAAAGATAATCGACCTTTTACAAAATACTTTTAAATACATGTGTAGAATTTTGTACATTGTAAGCTTCGTAGTCTTACAGTTATAGGTATAGAGGTCTCTTCACGTATAAATATTATCGAATTGGACCAACCATCACATTTTGTCTATACCACTTTAAACGTATAAGACTTCTCATACTTGCAGTACACATAGAGACTATTATTCAAGTTAAAATTAAAAGAAAACTGTATATAACAACTTTTAACATAGCATGTTCTCAGCCAAGGCTGCTGGAATTTTCGGATGTTTTCGGTTTCTCACTACTACGAGTAACGTTCAGCAGTATTAAGAGGATGTATTGTACATTTAGATAAATGTTTCTTAGTATTAATAACACTACATTTTTTCATTGAACTTTCATTTTTAGATCCATATCATTCATTTAAAACCTCAGATTTCATGTATAAATTATTTTAGAATTTGAAAAGATTATTCAGGTATAAATAAATTAAAGTCCATCAAAAAATTACACCAAAGTTTATTTACAAGAATGTTTGAATATATAAATATTTGCAGCTAACTTACACGTAGATGACTGTCAGGCGTTCTGTAAAAGTAGTTGACACCCTCGTGTTTCACGAACGTCCCTCGTTGTAGTGGCAGTGACACGCTGTATGGCTGATTATTGGTGGCTGGTGGCCTCTGGTGATCTGGAGTCTTCTGCGGCTTGAAGGATCGGTCGTTTTGGGGATAATCATGAGCCGGGTGTGGCTCGTGCAATGAGGTTTGTGAGTCCGTGTTGATATTATAGTTGATATACTCTGTTGATCCACTGTCGGAGTATTGATGGCTGTACGAATCTGTTTGGTACTCAGGAATATTTAAACGCTGTTCTCTGTCTTTCTTGCGTTTTCTCTTTTCCTTGTTGTCATTCTTGTTGTGCTCTTCGTAATCCTTAAGTGCTTTTTTAACATCCTCTATATCAGTTTCCTTGGTTATTACCTTTATATCACTTTCATAGTCTTCTCCTTCTTTCACATTTATTCCTTCTAAAGGAGCAAGCTGTTCACTAAGTTGAGGATCGTAATGGTGGAAATGGATTTCCTTAATGATTTTTTTAGGCTTACACTGTCCTTTTCCCTTCTTTTTCTTCTTCTTCTTTTTTACTGGTGTAGTAACTGACCGAAACTGCCCCATCGCCATCGTGGTGGACGGCCCAAACCGGTACGAATTCCTAGGATGCTGCACAAAGTTCTGTGTCATAACTTTAAACTTGTTGTATTGTGACGTTGGCGAATAGTGGTAGTATGTCTTGTAGTTTCTAGGGTACCGCACGTAAACTCTGGTACCAGGTATTCGTTGCATTACTTGGCGCTGATAACTTGGATGAGAGCTGCGAAACTGACTTACTGGTGGCATTGGCTTAGGAGGACCGTAATGCCGCAATGGTGTTTGAATCTTCTCGTTGCACATGTGGTAGTTACCATTTGAGGTTTGATAACTTGATAATAACGGAGTTCTGATTTGTCGTGGTTCCTCCTGCTTTGGTTCGCTATCATCATCGTCTTCGAAATCAAAACTGGGATCGTCATCAAGAGCAGGATAAGTTTTTGTCACTATTATCGGTTTCCCTGGCTCATGGCTGTTGTGTACAGTAACCTTGACGTCACGTGATTGATAATCGTTAGACAAGGAGATGGGAGGAGATCTTGTCGATCTAGTACTTTCTCGAAATTCTGGGGGTTCTAGAAAATCTTTTGTAAAAAATTCATCATGGTTACTCACTTCATCTTCATTGCTTTCACTGTCTTCATCTTCGTCCTCATTATCATCGTCACTGTTATCACCATTATACTCTTCACTCGTTATTGGAGGAGGGTCAGTGATAAAACCTGGAAGATCAATATGAGGTATTCGAATTTTATCAATTTCTTCTTGAAAATCAGAAGAGATAGTTGGAGAAAACGGAAACTCGTCGCTAAAAGAAGTGGTTGGCATTGGCCTATTTGTCTCTTCCAGTTTCTTCACAGGGACTAGAGTGTACTTGGGTGTGTGAGGGCTGACTGGAATATTAGGTACGAGCTGAACGTTTTCTGGATATGTGAAACGAATATCTTCGAAGTTTCTTTCGACTGGAGAACCCCCAGGTATGTCGTACTTTCGATGGTCTATCACGAGCTTTTGATCAAAGTCTAAAAACAAAAGAAAATAATCATATTTAAGTATATACACTAATAAATAAGTAAATATTTTTAAAATCTATTTTATGTTTATTAGAATTAGATTTTATGAAAACGTATAAAATTTAGGTACTTAGGGGGAAACATATCAAGGGGCGGAAAATCCTGACCCGTATACTTAGACCTCGGACTTAACGTTGGAGTCAGAAACAGAACACGGCAAAAAAAGAATATGGATAGGATTAGTATCTTAGTGGATACAACAGACACTCTGAACACATTTAATCACTATTTTGAAAGTGATAAAATGTTATATAATCAGTCTTTTTACTCAAAGTATAGTATTATTTGTGTACCAGGACTAATTATTTAATATTTTTATCACATTATAGTATTTTAGTAAAATGTATTTGGTTTATTAAGAGGTACCATATTTACATCTTAACTTTTTAAATATCGAATATAATTATTGGTAAAGTTGGTAGGATGAGAAACTTTCCCTTCATTTTACTAATAGGTTATCTAATACTATCTCTTAACCTACACAAATCAGTTGCCAACAGTATTCACAACATCCTTTAAAAAATATTTCGAGTTATACATATCATAATTTTAAATACCAGCATTTACTAAAACTTCTCTGCTGCTTGGATTTACTGTACAAACTTTCATTAATTACTATTACAAAAACTCGTCCATTGTACATTGCCAAGCCATATTATAAAGCATTAATCGCAAACAACTTAATCTTAGTTTCATTAAAACAGTTGATACGAAAATATAGCTCATTGCATAGTATACACAGCATTGATCAAATTAATATTCTTTTTATAATTTACGATACTAATAAAAATGTATTTGTTTTATAAGAACTACTAGTACATAATGTATTGTTAATTTACTAAAACAAAAGATTTAAGTGATTTTGCAATTTATTGTTACTTAAATACATTCAAGAACCTCCCTGATTTGTTATTTATTTAAACTTTGTGCAATTACCTTATTTAAATTACAGTTATTTAATTAAAGTCATAAATTAATAAAGAACTCAAGTTTTAAATGCGACAGTTAAAGCAGACAGCTTATTTGAATTGCATATTAATGGGGTTGGTAAAAGGTTAAATCATTCCATTTTAATTGCTGTTTTCTAATTATTTTAACTTTTGTATTTCACCGTATAACAACGGTTTATTCCCGCTAATGAGAATATTTTATACTTAACAATTATTTCTCGTGACGAAGTTCTTTACTTTACCTACTTAAACTTTCTAATAAATAAAATGTATGTATATAACCTAAGTTCCGAAGTTTATTTAATTTTAAAATCGAATACTACGTTTCTGTATTTATTAATCCATATAATATTTGCTTAGGGATTTTTAAGCGGCCACTTAAATAAAATAGAGGGTAAAGTAATATACTTAAGATTATTTGGTTTTAGTGATATAATCGCTGGTAAATAAACGCTATAAAATAATACAACATTACAAATATTTTCATTTATATTTGCTGAGATTGAATATTATGACACTTACGTCACAATATTTATACCTAAAAATTCAAATATCATTATGAATTAACTGCATTAATATACTTATATATATCAATACTATATACTTATAGCAATATCTATCCTGTATACTATTATTATATTACGATGAACATTTGTAAGACCGAGAACAAAGAAATCATTCTTTTCTTGATCTATTGTATTTTTATGCTCTAATTAATAATTATCAACGTTAATAAAACGCTACGTTCTGTATTTATCAATCCATACAATATTTGCTTCAGGGTTTTTACGCGGCCATTTTAATAAAATAAATGGTAAATTAATATGCATTAAAATAGTTAGTTTTAGTTATATAATCTCTGGTAAATGAACGCTATAAAGTCCATCACTAATATTTTCACATATATTTGATAAGGTTGAATATTAAGACTCTTATGACTTAAAATTTATACCTATCTAAAAAAGTTCAAATATCATTATGAATTAACTATATTAATAATGTTATATACTTATAGCAATATCCAAACTGTATACTTATATTATGGCAAGACGAACATTTGTAAGACCGAGAGCAAACAAATCATTCCTACTTGATCCTTTGTATTTTTGTGCTCTAAATAATTATCTATTGAAATTAAAACCGTTAGCCTTATCAACTGTCTCTTATAAAATCAAAATTGGCTCAAATAATGTGATTATACTTATACAGTTACATCCTGCCACAGAGTTGTTCTTGTTTTACGTTCTTGTTTTTACTTATTTGTTTTTATACTCTTGTACATATTAATTATATTAATAGGAAGTTAAATAGAAATCTCGATCATCTGTAGTAAATTTACCACAGGTTTTTTTTCTATATTTGAATGCATATATTGCTATATATTTTCATTAATTTTTGTATGTTACTTATTAAATATTATTACTGCTCCGACAGGCACACAAAAGGATCAGGCTCAATGCAATGTAAATTATGTTATACAATATCAAGTGAACTGCATGTCAATTTATTTTAATTGATTAGTGGCCATAGTGATCGGATTTTCATTTTCAATTGAACTTTCAAGATGTTTAATCTTGTAAATATGAATACAAATTAATAAATAGTTTTATTGTATTTAATAATTTAAATGTGAAAATATCAATATATATTTTATAATTTGTTATATTTACTTGGAATATCTTCTATCAACTATAATAGTTAACAAAAAGTACAATCGTTACTTGACCTGGACAAGTAACATCCAAGTTTGTTACTTATTTATGCTCGTTTACCAATTACTTGTTTTATCCCACACACTTTATGATACTTTGATTTAATAAATATAATACAGTTTAAGTCAAATGGGCTATATACAACGCTAAAGTGCTTAGTTAAAGGCCGTATCAAGTAGTCCAAGAAACTTGGATAGGCTTGGAAAATAGGAAAAACAAATACTAAGTTAAGCAAGATAAAATCACCAAGAATTTCCCAAGAGTATTATAAAACTAAAGGACACTCTCTTCACTTTGTCGACCTAATCCCACTTTTCCTAATCTTTCAATTTCTACTTTATAATCAGATCTCACCACCTTTGCTATAACGGCGCTGAATCTTTTAATTGTCACAAGCTAGGTGCAATATTTTAAATTATGAACGTTGAACTATTTGATAGATGGTTTTACATTGAACATTTAATTTTAAATTTTGTTGCATTTTAAAAGACCCATAGTTGGTTAGCGATAGCTTAAGTTTAAATTGTGCCTAAACCGTATTCTGTTTTACCAGTATTGAAGACTGTTGACCTCAACCCGTGTGAAATCCAGACTTGTTATCACAAACTGAACTAAAATTTCTAATGAGTCTCAGAAATTCGCTACTTATTAACGTAAACTTAAATTACATTTTATTCGTAATAATTCTTTTTCTTCATTTATTCCCTTCTTTTTTGATACTAGCCCTTTGAGTGCCGCAGCGTTTTGCTATATGATATGCATAAAATGCCGAGCGAAAATGCCTGATTCTGCAAGGGTCTGGTTAAAAATTCATAACAAATTTATTTATTGGTATAACGTCTTGGGTTTTTGTTTTTTTAGATAAATATATTTTATTTATACATATAATACATTGATCACTTATTTAACGTTTTCATACAAAAAAAAATCGTTAACAAAAACTTTATGAGCAAAAACATTTAGTTTTTTATTTTGACACAACTTAGTGTTATTGAAATATTTTATTTTTTCACTTTTAGTTATTCTATCTTATACTCCATTTAATTCTTTACAAAAAGACAAAACATTTTTTATACTTATAAATAAAGTTTGGAAAATAAATATGAAAATATCAATCACTACAAAACTAGAAATTGTCTAACCTAACCTAACACTCTGTGTATTGTCTACACTGATAATGCTTAAATATAATGCCTGCAATACTAGGTCTTCATTGTCAGCAATGTTTTTACGACTCATTGTTTATAAATATCACTGAACAAACACAAAAAACATAAAAACTATACAAACGTATTTAGTAAAGTACTAGCTGCTTACGATCGCCGTAACTCGCGGCATTGTTCTACTTACACACAGACTAGAACAACATACACAAACGAAATAATTTGAAGATATTAACACTACAAACACATTTACACTTAAAAACTTTCAATATCATTTTAAAATAAACAGCAGCGCAAACAAAACACGTGACGGCTCGTCCGCGTAGCGGTCGATTCTAAACTCGACTGACGCGCTCATTTTACAACCGTCGTAAAAATCAGAATCTAACCAGAATGCAACAAAACTACATAAACAGTTACGTGGAAGCCTCTGGAATGCGAATGTATAGTCATTGAGCCAATTTATATAAATATTATATAAAATATAAGCGTTACTGCAGAAGTCGCTAACAGTGATTCTGGCATTTCTTGCATATAATGCGGGATCGCTGACAGCGATGCTCCGGCACTCAAAGGGATAGAGGTGTGACATACTCGTACTTGCAATATTATTACCCTAATACGGCACGTCAAAAAGTTCCTCGCATTCGGTGCATACGGTGCAAAGCTCTGAGCATCGTCTAGTTTAGTCTACAATCGTTAAAAAAGTTATCACATTCGGTGCATACGGTGCAAAGCTCTGAGCATCGTCTAGTTTAGTCTACAATCGTTAAAAAAAGTTATCACATTCGGTGCATACGGTGCAAAGCTCTGAGCATCGTCTAGTTTAGTCTACAATCGTTAAAAAAAGTTATCACATTCGGTGCATACGGTGCAAAGCTCTGAGCATCGTCTAGTTTAGTCTACAATCGTTAAAAAAAGTTATCACATTCGGTGCATACGGTGCAAAGCTCTGAGCATCGTCTAGTTTAGTCTACAATCGTTAAAAAAAGTTATCACATTCGGTGCATACGGTGCAAAGCTCTGAGCATCGTCTAGTTTAGTCTACAATCGTTAAAAAAGTTATCACATTCGGTGCATACGGTGCAAAGCTCTGAGCATCGTCTAGTTTAGTCTACAATCGTTAAAAAAAGTTATCACATTCGGTATACCAATAAACTAACTATTTCAGCTGTGTAATGAATAAATCATCCTTTTCCCATTAGACCTTTAGTGACAGAAGAAGATAAAAATCGTTTATTTAGTTCAAAACCAATTTAAAATACTGGATTGGTATTTAAAAACTAGTTACATCACCTCTTAAACGCATCTTAAAAATTGAACTATATTTTACGTTATACTTATATTTGCATTCTTTTCGATTATAGGTGTAGAAAACGAATATAATATTGAGGACCTACTATTTGGAAAACACCAAAGGTAGTACATTATATATAATTACATAACTTTAAACTGAAATTAAATTTCAATTACTGGAGCCCTCGTGATAGTGAAATTGTGATGTGGAGAAATGTAATAATAATTTTAAAAAATATTTTAGAAAGTCTCTTTTTCTTATTGCAATGCACATGACATCACCTAGACAAGATACATATGAAGAATACTATATTACTGCTTTATTGAATGGTATAAGATTTTAGAGTAATTTTATTTATTCCTGTATTAAACACGAGGCCGGTTTACACGCGTGGACTACTTTGCTTTGTTAATGTTTTGTTTCCATTTAGATAGAACCCTTGTAAGAATGTATGATTGAAGTTTTAAAAGAGTGAAAGCAAAACATTTCTTCTACCTAAAGAACCTATTCGGAAAATAGTTTAATACATACAAGAAATGTATTATGTTTTTAATAATTAAATCGATTCCAATTTCTGTGTTCGTAAAATACTCCAAATGGAGATAGTAAAGTATTGAATGATAAGGTAAAAGGATTACATTTTTTGTGTACGTTTCAAGTTGCCGGGAAATTACATTCCTTGTAACATAATAGGTTATCTAAAATCAGCTAATAACAGCTTATTAAATCTTGTATATAAAAATACACTTAAAATAAATACATAACGTTCTGTTAAACACAGATCTACTTAAAGGAAAGAAAGTGTACAGAATTACAAATCTGCCCAGGTCAATGTAGCAACACGTATTTGTAGAATTTGTTCTAAACTAAGACCTCACAAAGTAAATATCCATTCTAGCTTTATAACTAAGTAGAACTAAGACAATACTGTTATGAATCTTAGACTTAGGGTCAAGAGTATTTGTAACTAACTCTGATTTTCCAGTTCACATCGAGTCGGAACATTGATTGCACGAATACATTCTCGAAATATTTCGGTCTTGCTATGGTAAGTCATCGTCAGTCAACAGTGTTTAATTAAAACAGCCAAAAATATTCAACCGTAGTTACAGGTCAGTTGAAATGGGCTGAACTTTCTCGTGATTGCCTAAAGCTTGACCAAAAAACGACCAATTTTATACAGAGTGACAAATTGGCTGCCAGCTGACAGTTTCAAGCTATCTTCCTGTTGAAATTTATATGTTAATTTTAATAAATTCTAAGTTTTCTCGTTTTATTATTGAATTATATTATTAAAGGGTATTTGTGCAGGTATTTTTGTTTTCTGTCACAGTTTTTCGATATATCAGATTTTAAGTTAATCCCATAAGTTTTGCTTGACTCTATTACGTAATCTTTTGGAAGATCCATGTTTGAATGGATTAGCTAAAAGTATACATGTACATAAATAAATTTTAAAATCGTTAGAAAGTTCAAATATGTGTTTTGGTTTATAATGTTTATTAAATTTATAATATTAGTAATACAATAATTCTATAATGTAACCTATTAAGTAGAGAGATCTTGATTTAATTTCTAATATTAAAATTTACATAAAACAATTAACACATGTTATGCATTTTCATAACGTTAAATAGTTATTGTACAATATTAAAGTATCTTGTAGTATATTTAGGACCCATTTTTAGCTAGTATGCTATTATTAGTTTTTTTAATGTCATTATTTTCTAGTTAACAATTTAGAATTAAAAATATTTTGCATAACGTATTGTTTACTTTATGAATGTAATCCCAAGTCTAGATAAAATATGAATGGATTATTTCATCTCATGTCGTAAAAATGTTTTATATTTATTATATAAATACACAAAAATATTCTGAAATGTGAAAACAATTTCCAGGAATAATTGGAATTAAGCCTAAGGCTTGAACTTAACCATACACACTGTTATCTAAGATAAAACCATGTTGACTACATAATTCACTTATCTGTGACCTTACTAAGACATAATTGCTGCAAGCAACAATCATTTTAGTGAATAAAATTCAATGTCAACTTGAGCAGCCAATTGGAGTTTTAATTTCCTTCTAGACCTGTTGCCATGGAGATGCGACTACGCTGTTATGTCAACAGAAGTTCAATAAATAGAAATCTGATAGTGCAGGATTTTATGTTTAAGTTAAGAAGTGAAACGCGCATGTAATTTAAAAACAATGTTTATACCATATATTTTAATAATATATTGCGTTTTATCTAAAATAAGAACAGTATTATATATTTGGATATAATATTAACAGTTAAATACGTATACTGAGAACTTATCTTCCTGTTTTTAACCCTCTAATTGCCAGAAGGAGAAAATAATGATCCTTCTAATATAATTCTACCCAACTTGCATCCAAAGGGTTAAGATAGATTACTTCACAATAGTTCAAGTTTATAGTTCAACATGAGTGTTGTTTCAGTAACGGTATAAACGTTTTCATTAAGGTTTTATTACTTTTATTCCTTTAAGGTTTTATTATACTAAAACTGAAGCTTGTATCGCATAAAAAAATACCACTTTAAATTAAGCAAGTAGATATTCATTTATCAGTTTAGGTCATAACTTTGAAATAGTTTTGGCCTAGACTCACTTCCTTTCAAAGTTTCAGTGATTCTTGAACCGGGCTCGTGGCCTTCGTCGTCGGACTTTTTCTGGCCTGCGAGAAGCGAGAGACTTGGTACTATGCATGCTGCTGCGACTATAACCTGCAAACAAGTTTTAAAATGTAAACTACTGTGGATAGACTAAATTAATAAACATAAAAACCATTTTATTTATTAAGTTTCTGTTTAAATAAAAATGTATACTAAGTAATAGTCAATAACATCGATTCCGATGATCAATTATTGTGTAATAATTTCACAATATTCAAACTATTTATCATTAAGAGAGTCTAGGTTTGTTCTGATTTAATTTATACTACATCATTATTAAGAATTAACTCAATTGAATGGCATATTCCAAATCTACAGCAAATAAATGAAACAGTCGTTATTGTTGATCTAGCTTAGCACTCATTACACAACTCTAGAAATTATTTTTAAGTTAAAAAGTGTTTAAAAACTGTAAGTTTAGAAACGCTCTCTAATTACGTTTATAATGTCGGTGTTTTAAATGAATTAAAACTTATATTTGAAATTATAAAAAAGAAATATTTCTAAAAATACATATGGAACGTATAGTAAAACCTCTTACTGAAACTGTTTCATAAAATAGTGTTACCAAATAAGTTACACTGAGCCAGTAATTTAATTTAAGTTATTTCTATTAGTATCACATTATCGTACAATAAGAAGATAAATTCAAACGATGTAATTACAGGCTTCATGCACAAAGTAATTACGTCATCCGTGTATCTATTCTATGTATTAAACAATAACGTTTTGTCTCGTTCCTTTTGACTTTGAAGAACCTGTTTACCAGCCATGCACAGCTCTCTTGCTTGCTGCTGTCTCATTAACATGGGGAGGAAAGATCGTAGATAGGCTGAGACTTGCAGCTTTTTGGTTTGTTGAATTGGGTTTCAGGGGAAATATAACTGGATCTATCGAGGAAGTTGTTTCTTGTACGAAACTTCGAAGGGATGGATTGATGTCATATCTCTCGAATGAGGAAAGGAAAAACATTCCTTTTATGGAATTTGGACTGTGGATAGCATTTCATTATCTTAGTAAATCATGAGTTAATAATAGTGGTTTTTTTTTTATTTTTATGCGAGAGATTTATGATTATTTTAGCCCAATAATTTATTTGTAAAATGATGGAACCGGATTATTTTACTGCAGTTAAGTCAGATAAGAAAATATATATTTTTGTTTCTTTCGTAGCTAATCCTTCATATTTTCGATAACATTACACAAGTAATATAATATATATGGTTTTTTATACGAGATCACTCATTAAAATATGCAATGAATTAAATTTCTTTAATCAAATGCAATTTTATAGTTTAATATTGTAGACTTTAACAGAACTTAAACGACTAAAAAATCCCAACGTGTCATATACAGAATACACTTTAAAATTGATTCTCTACAGTACCTATTCTACTTTTTTTTAACTAGTATGACAGTCGTTTTTGTACCTATTCACTAGCACGCAAATAAGTAACGCTGCCTGCTTGCTGGCTCAATTATTGCAGTCCACTAACTTTCTCCCAGTATAAATGAAATCAAATATAATATGTTTGCCTTTCACTAATTATTTCTCAGTTGACATTTACAGAAAATAATGCAATGCACTATCGAAACTCGTGGTTATTTAAAGCAATTTTATCACTAATTAAGTCTACAATGTTACATAACAACGTTTAACGATCAAACATTACACTCAAGGTACGTTCAGTTTAACTGCAACATTACATTCAGTTTTACAGCGTTCGAAAGTGAACATGACGTTAACAAGCTGGAGAAGTGCAATTCACGTGGTCCACTCGGCAGACAGGAGGACCGGAACTAACGTCATAAATGGGACCGGCGGAAACGGATCGAGCATGTGTCATAACAAAGCAATAACATCAGCTGTGGTCATGTCTTCCGGTCCTCGGCTGACTAGGGGTTAAAAAGCAACTTGTCAAAGACATTGCCTATTGTTAGTTATTGCAGATGATTTCCAATAGATATCAATCATTTGCGATCGCTTAACGAGCCATGTCGTTATTGCTAATCATTAATCATATCCGCCCGTCTTTCACCATTAAACCTGTCATGTCATGGATATGAAATGACGATATTGTTTAATAACAGTTACGATTAGACATACTCCTTACTGTTGTGTAGAGATAGGTCCGTTTCCATATGATCCAACGAAATAAAAATGCATTTTCCTGCATGTTATGGTTTTAAACTTATCGATAGTAACCTTCTTAAGTTCAAACAAATGTTCTATTACCTAATCACTAGGAAAATATACTCTAGAGCTAGAAATATTTTATTTCAAGAACGAACTGACCTATTCACGTTTGCATGAAGCTTCATTTCTATGTAGACAACGTTGGGTTAGAGGATGTTACCTCTCGCTCCATGGGATTTGGCTTAGCGTTACCGAACATTCTTACATTGTTCTTATGACTATTCATGACAGAACAGGTAAAATTGCGGGATGAATAAAACTTCAAACAAACTGAGTACAATTATATAACATCTTACCATCATATATGTAACACATGTAGCATAAATTTCCTTAAGATATGTCAAGAACCATTTCATTTCTATTAAATTTTGTATGATACACTATTTCTACATCGACCAGAGTGTGCTCTATGATGGTGCATGTCCAACAAGGGGATTTGACTGAGCGTCATTGACACATTATTCACTAGGCTACCACAATATCGGTTTTGTCTATCGGGGAGTGTAAAATTTCCCTTCTGAATGAAAAGAAATTCATTCAGAAGGGAATGAATTTCCCTCTGAATGAATTTTTTTTTCTGTGTCTCTCTGTATATCTGTCCACAGTACATATCAAGAATGAAATGAGCTATAGATCTAAATTTTGCATGCAAACTTAGCAAAAATTGTGACGCGACATGTGCCGTGACGTACACCTTATATTGTAAAGCTAAACGTGAGCATTCATATAACTACACTTTTTCTTCCTCAAAAATATGCACCTCTATAAATGTAACAGGTATAAATAAAAACTTAAAATTAAAAGTATGCATATTTTTGCTCTAAAGCCTCTCTTATTTATCACTTATGGAAAAAGTACTGAAAGAAGTGTTTCATATGACCAACAGCTGCACGTACAAGTGTGCAATATACACAAATAATAATGTTTAAAGACTATAAACGGGCCCTAAAACTTAATTCTGTGCTTGTTCTCTGTCTTATTACATACATTAGGAGTAAAAAATGAAAATATAAATACTATATGAGAGTTATATATTACAAAACACTGTATTCCTGCCCCCAGAATAATTTTTAGTTTAAAAGTTTACAAACTTGGGTATTGGAGTCTAATAAGTAGCATAAACATTATACTTACAATTATACTTGGATTTGGATTCAGGAAGGGCAAATCGACAACAGACGCAGTCGTGAGTCTTGTCAATATGATTGTAGAGGGGATTGAATGTCGTAACCACTCAATGAGTGTGTTCTTAGACCTGTCCAAAGAATTCGACTGCGTTGACCACGGTACACTGCTTGACAAACTTGAGTCCCACAGTATTCGAGGCGTGCCTCTTAAATGGCTTAGTTCGTTTTTAACTCACAGATCCCAAGTTGTTCAGATATCTAGCAAGTCGTCCAAACAAATAGAACTGAGTTACGGAGTCCCACAGGGATCCATCCTCAGTCCTGTGCTATTCCTGCTTTACATCAATGATCTTAAATCATCGCTTCTGCATGGAACATTAGTGCAGTTTGCCGATGATACGACTCTCTTCTTCAATGGAACATCAAGTGAAGTGTTGGAACAACAGGCTTATGTTGATATCAACAACTGTGTCCAATACTTTCACAGCCTCAATCTTACAACAAACTCTTCAAAAACCAACGTTTTGAATTTTGCCTTGCGCACCGCAGGCAACCAGGGTGGGCCTGCCATTTTGTTAGATGACTCCACACTGGAAGGAGTCAGCTCTTCAAAATTCCTAGGAATGCACCTTGATCGAGGGCTGACATGGAATGAGCATATTGACTATGTTTGCGCCAAAGTCTGCTCTGGAATTTTTGTTCTGAGATCTTTAGCCAAATACTGCCCGAGCCAGGTACTGATTACGGCGTATTATGGACTGATTTACCCCCATCTGTCTTACGGCGTGGTCCTTTGGGGAGCTTGCGCAAACACACAGTTTCAAAGAGTATTCAGACTTCAAAAAAAGAAATTTGAATAATCGCCAAAATTAAATTTAGAGAGTCGTGCAGGGAACCTTTCAAGAAATTGCAGCTGTTGACTCTGCCGTGCCTCTAAATTTTTGAAACAACTTTTTTTTGTATGATTAAATGTGCCTTAACCAGAGGCCGAGACATACACATGTATGAGACACGTGGGAGTGCTAACTACCGAACTGGGAGACACAGAACGGTGGTTTATGAACGCCTGCCCTCGCAGGCGGGTGTTCATTTCCTCAACAGACTGCCTAATTCAATTAAAGATGCCCCAACGTCTAAGGCGTTAAAGACTCGCCTTAAACGCCTATTCTATAATGGCTTGTGGTGTCACAAGCATTCTATAATGCAGGTGAGTTTTTGGCATTCGACTGGGAGACCGCCCAATTAGAAGACTGATTCCGTTGTACTAAGTGGGTAGCATTGGCGATGGATGAAAGAGGCGTAACTGTAAAATTGTATGTGTGAGTGTGTATTGTTGTATGAGTGTTAGAAATTTAAAAAAACCCATGACGTTTGCCATACAATGTAAATATTGTCTTCGCAATAAAAAAGAAAAAAGAACTTAAAATGTTAACGCACTTAACTGCGGTGAGAACTTAACAGCTATTTTTAACTGAACGTGATCATATATTTTAGTAGTTTATATTATATTATATTATATTTTACACGAAGTCATATTTTAGTAACTAAATAACTTTTTTAACAAAATTCTAAATATAAATTAAAATTTTCATTAAGATATTTTAAAATAATTATTTGATGTAGAAAATAAAAGGCGAATTCTTACTAAATTCGAGGATACTTGCCAAATTTTAAAGAGTCAAATTTGTGGATACCTTGATTTCGAAGAAGAAAATATACTATGTATTATTTTTGCTGTTAAATATCTCCTTAGACAATATAGGCTATAATACTAAATTAAAGTGATTTTTTACTGATTCCTATTGTAAACCAATATAAATGGTAATTAATGTGTGTGTACACTAAGCGTTAAACTTAAAGAGTAGTATTTAAAAAAGTTATATTTCTGAAAGCATCATAGGTAATAGACAACATAGTTCTCAAGGTCCAGTGTTGAACATGCATTAACGTTCTAGAAGGAGAAAGGCAATATTGGCCGACAGTATTCTGCCAACAAGGCCGAAAATAAGCAGGCACGACGAGCCGCCTTTTTTGTTGTACATAATGCTGTACTTTCGGTACGGTAGTAGGGTACGCATAATTTCCGTACATAATCCGTACATTTTTTGTTGGCTTGGCTAACATCGTTCTCTGAAGTAGGCAGGTTGTTGCCTTATTTGTTGCGAAACAAAGCGAAAAAAGGTCACGATCAAGAAAGGAAAAACTCCCTATCACTGGTTATTTAAATACATTTTCTGCCTTTGTCTAACAGACCTGGGAAGATAAAATAATACTGCCTATATATAGAATCAATTCTTTTTTGTATATAAAAAACCACAAAGAAACTATTTACAGTATAATTTATTGTTGTTGTATCATGTATTGTTTCTATTCAGTATTGTTAATTCAGTTATGGCAGATAGTTCTCAAGTGGGATTTGTAACTTAAATATTTTTATATTCGTATTCTGCGAAATGTTCTCCTGTATAAAAAAAACTGCAATTTCGGAACAAATTTGAAAGTTTGCAAACATTTTGTGTGTTGCAATTACTTTTCAGTTATTACCTTTAGTTATTTCCAAAACAATGTTCTCTACAAAATTAATACAAATTTGAATTACAGTTTAGTCAGATATAAGATAAGACCGTTATTCCCGTTGATCATGAAGCTGTTATAGCGTAAAGAGATGCAGCCCTGATTGATCATGAAAATCGTTACGATTAGATCTAGTAATTTCTAGTGTCTAATAGATAACAATAAAACATATGACTTGCGAGTAAGCTAATGCAAACCCGGAGTTAAGAATGACGAAGGGCGTCTAGGGGTAGTGGTTATAGCGTTAAGAGATGCAGCCCTGTAAATCATGAGAAACGTGACGATTATATCTAGTATTTCTAGTGTCTAGTAGCTAACAATAAAACATATGGCTTGCGAGTAAGCTAATGCAAACCTGGAGTTCAGAATGACGAAGGGCGTCTAGGGAGGGAGTGGTTAGTATTAAACCCAGAATCGGCGAATTTGCCCCGCTTTCTTGGAAGTATCTTGTTAGAAATCCGTGTTCCTTAATAGAAGTTTTATATTTCAATATTATAGTAAGTGGAGTGTGGAAATTTTGTTTGAGTTTTAGAAGTAATTATTTTTTCCAATGTTAATATTATTTTGCAAGGACATTACTTTTGTATCAATTATATTTATACTGCAAGTTATAACTTATATTATTTGAATATATAAAATATATTATTTTACTTACTTCTTCAGCTTAAGAAAGGTTAAGAATTTAATTAAAAATAGCACATTGAATATTTGATACAGAAAATAATATATAATTCAGCATTTTGTTGAAAAAGTTTTACTAAGAGTAGGCTACCCTTGATTTATGTACATTTTATATGAATATTCACATTATATTAAATTGCATGAATTTTATATAAATTTTAATGTGGAATTGAATCAATTTTATGGTGCTGAAATTTAAATAAAGTTTTGATTTGAGTTTTAGGTAAAAAGATAGATAAATAAATATTGTAACTATTTTTTGGATTTCATTTATAAACTTCTTTTTTATAAAAATTTCTTGCCTTAACAGCAGATAAATTCTCCACATCTTCGTCGTATTCTGAGGCTTAGAGATCATATTTAAAAACAGGTAATTACTTTTCTACGTATATATTATGTATTATTATGTATGTAGATGACTCTGTATTATTTAATATACTAGCTACTCTAATCTTACAAAAAAATAAAAATTAACGAATAAATCTGCTTTGCACAAAATTTTCCTAAACTATTCGCTTACTGCTTTTAATATAGATCTTTGGACTATCATATGCAAATAAGTCTTTCCATATTTTCCGCTATTTTATATAATAAAAGCAGTGAAAATCTGTTTATACACCAGACGGACTCTGGATGAAAATAAAACAGAGTTTTTATCTGCTCCCACGCAATTTGCTAGATTGCATCCACTCTTCCAAGATTCGCTACCACAGCTCTTTGTTATTGCCCCTTCATGCAGAGCAGAGCATCAGTTTTCTTTGAAAAGATTGAGTAGTACTCAATTTATCTTGAACTCCCACAACATTAACTTTACTTTGATACAATTATTACATTTTTTGTAAATTTATTCTAAAACATACAGGAATAGTTTCACTTTTCTCTTTTAATAAGCTTTCGTAAATTATGCAGATTTGTTATGGCAATTTATGGCACTGAATTTAAACTAACAAACGCTTTATTGTAATAACTGTTATTAAATATATAAAGCCGCGGTCTAACTGCTAGAATTAGACATTCGCCCCACAAACCGCGTAATAGTTTGAACCAAAAATTTGTTTTACGTCATATACATTACTTGAAAAATACTAATACAGTCAGTACGCCTAATTATATGAAGAATTCATTACTAACAGAATCCATCTTATACCTTCGCCCCTCTAGTCATACTTTATTGAAATCGATACTTACTCAAACGACTTATAATATCTATATAACAAGTATCGGTCGTGATGTACAATAATTGGTGAGAATGGTATTTTATCAATAGGCTCAGACTACTTAGGTTCGATTGGTTTGAATAATAAACTTACAACTATTAGCTAACAATCAGCCTAATCCTATGAAGTGGCATGCACCATCCTAGCTCGCTCTTATTCAAATACAAATAAAGCTTCGAGCAAAATTTTAGAGTTAACGTGGGGTCAGACAGACAGATAGGTGGACATACTGAAATACAGCAATAAAATATTTTCTAGCCCCATAAGTAATATTCAACGCTAACGCTCAGCCATGAATGTTTATATGTGGTTTTTATTAAAAAAATTATCATGCAGCCAATATATTTTCGTCGGAATTTGATAGTTTCTTAATTGAAACTGAATTGTGCTTGGATTTATGGAAGAGATTATAGAGGAATTTACCGTATGTTATTTTCAAGATTAATTATATTAGCATTAATTTTAATGTATAGTAACTCAATGTTTATACTGTAATCTATGTAATTATTTTCTCAATATAGTAGATAATCTCTATTTAGGCAATACTCCGCCTATTGGGTTCTCTTCGCTGATATTGAAAGACTATTTTCCGGTAACCAACCAGCTGAGTTCAATATTTATCTATCCCGTCTTATCACAGAATGTTGAAAGTATAATAAAATCTCTAAAAAATAATACAGCTCCAGGAGTTGATGGGATTAGTTCTTTTTTATTAAAACAGGTTTCTTGTAATATATTACAAGTTCGAACTTATTTAATTATTTTAAGTTTTCAGACTGGGGTTTTTCCTGAGCGTCTGAAGACTGCCGTAGTCATACCCATATATAAAACAGGCTCGAATAAAAAATGCAGTAACTTCAGGCCTATACCTTTGCTTTCATGTTTTTCTAAATTATACGAAAAGATTATGAAGCAAAGATTGGTTCAGTTTTTAGAAAACAACAGTTTTTTTTAGAATGAATAAATTTGGTTTCAGGGAAGGGATGAATACTGAAAGTGCTGTGTCAAATTTTATAACTGATATCTATAATGGAATCAATGAAAACAAATGTGTCAGTTGGTTGTTTTAAGATATATGAAAGGCTTTCACCACTGTTGATCATGGTATTCTGTTAGACATATTATATAAAAGTGGAATAAGGAGTGTTAGTCTTAAATGGTTTAGGAGTTATTTACTAGAAAGAAAACAGTGTGTTAAAATAAATTCGTACATCAGTGAAATGGGTATAATAAAGCAAGGGGTTCCTCAGGGCTCTGTGCTGGGAGGAACCTTTTCATAATTTATATAAATGATCTATGTAATGCCAGATTTCAAGGAAAAGTTACATCATTTGCCGATGACACTGCCCTTTGCTATGTTGGTAGAAGTTGGAATCTGGTTAAATCATCAATGGAAAACGATCTTAAGGCAATTCAATGGTGGTTTACCAATAATAATATGCTTTTAAGTGCAGATAAAACCAAGTACATAAATTTTAATGTGAAGAATAAAATTATTTTTATATTAACCTGGAATATAAGTGTGCTAACTGTTTTATTTACCAGGGAGTTTGTGGGACGGGTAAATGTGCTGTTGTAGAAAGAGCGGAATACATTAAATATTTAGGAATTCATCTTGACGAAAGCATAAACTGGAAAATTCATATTAATAAATTAAAAAACTATTTAAACAATATTTTGAGATACTTTTATTTTTTACGAGAAATGTGTAATGAGACATTGTTACAAATGCCAATTTTGCTTTGGTCCAAAGTAGATTAGAATATGGAATAGTTTTTTGGGGAGGGACATATTTTTCAAACATTAAGCCATTATACATTCTGCAAAAACATTTCATATGATTAATATCCTTTAAAAATAGTTCTGAGTTTTCACGTCCTCTTTTTGAACATTTAAAAATACTTCTATTACAGTATATGTTTGTCTACAGTGTAATGAAACTGTTCTATAAAACGAATGGTAGCATGCCTCGTGATAATAATGCATACAAGTATAGACTTAGGAATAGAAATGCATTTATTGTCCCAAAACCTTGTGCAACCTTTTTTACAAAATCCTGTATTTTTGTTGCACCTAGAATTTATAATAAATTACCAGATTGTATTAGAACTTCTAAAAATGTAAATATTATTATTTAGTATGAAAGAGATTGAAACACTGCTAGAGATTCCTGGATGAAGCTAATTAAAGTTATAGTAGCAAAAGTTTCAGCAGGGTATTGTTATTTGTTTGATTTCTTATATTTCAATATTCGTAGTAGCTGTATTAATATTATTTTATTGTTATATGTATATATGTATGTATGTGTGTATGTATGTACATATAGATATGTGTGTAAATTTATATTTTACAAGGAGTTATTTTATTTTACATTATATGGCACAATTTAAGCATATTCAATAGATACGTGTTTTGTTTTGATTGTTTTTGAGCGAGAAGTTGAATTTTATGTTTTTGTAATTCTGAAGCTGGATTCTTGTACACCATTTGTCAAAATGCATTGATGAACCTCCAAACAGGCTTAGCCTTTGGAGGCCCTATTATTTCCTCAAACACATTAATACCATATTTTTATTTTGTTTTAAAACTATAAATTAAACTGGCATTTAATTTAAGGTTATTTTTAAGTAGGAATTATGTAGCCTAAAAAATCTGGCAACAAGACGTTTGAGTTTTAGTTTTAATTTTTTCTATGTAAAAATGAAAACTTGTAAATGTTTATTGTATTTTGAGGAAACAAATATATTCTATTCTATTCTATTCTATTATTTAAAATTTTCAAGGCTGTTTTACGACGTCGTATTAAATTTTGGATCGGGAAAGAGTTGTCTATAATTATTCTCAATTATAGTGGAAATAATAAAAACATTTTACTATAATAGACCAAGCTTGTTTCTCAGTATTGACTTTGCATCATATTCTTAGAAAATGGGAATCCTTACCAATGGATAGTAAGATATAATAGGTATACTCTACGTTCGGGATCACTGTGTGGAATCATTGACGACGAATCGGTTTTTGCTTATTGCAAGGGACATCACACTCGAAAAAGCGACCCATCATTACCACCTATTCTTTGAACGGTGGAGAGTAAATTCTGGGATGTAATCGGAAATTCTGCTTTAAATTATATTATTTCCACAATTACCCTTTTAGTCAATAATTAGTAGAAACTTTGTCCACCTTCTCGCAATATACGTAGCTGCATCAAACCTAAATCTCCTCCATTACCTCCAGAAGTATTATCACTGAACACTTATTCTCGTTTCCAAACCTCATCACCTAATTATAGGTAGTGAGAGAAATTATTTATGAAAACTCAAAGGATGTTGTGTATCATAAACGACCCTTACTTGGTTCCTTTACATCTATAACAAAAACAATCCGAGCTGAGGCATTTCTCTGAAGCTATTACTAGGACCAGCCACAATCTGCTAGTGATGCATCACGTCCCACCAATGGTAATCCTGAGTCAGGCCATCTGATTGCACTAACTGTGTTGCAGTAAGAATTGTTTCTCTATTATATATTTGCTTGTATTTGTTATCACTAAGCCTAGATAAAACAAATCACTAAATGGGTATGGGTTCTGCACTGGGAGCCCTTGCTTTGGTGATCATACAACTCTATGGATCACTGCAATGAAATTAAATATGTCTTTATTTTTCGAGACGAAAAAGTTTTTCGGGCTGTTTTAGCCGCCTCTTTCACTCAAATTCAATGATCAATCAAACACAACGTTTGATACCACAAATAATTCCTAACATCGTCCATCGTCAATCTTCCCGTGTCATTGCTTCATAAACAGTAGAAAGTCCCGAGGTAAATGGTATTCTGTCTTCTTTATTTTGAGAAATGAATGGACGTACTTAGACTAGACTAAGACTAGAAATTCTTTAAATTTTATTTCCTAAACCTGGATTTAAATAATATCTAACTAGTAAAATAAACAATCCAAGCAAGAAAATTTGAATTAATCACGATTTTAATTTGTTTGTTACTTAGGGACAAACAACCCTTAAAAATAGCACGTGGAATTGGCCGTTCATCTGTTATTAATGCTTCTGTGTCAAACATACTTCCAGTTGAGCTTAAACTTGGAATGAATGAACTGGTATTCATCAAGAGCACGAATAGTATCGGTTTCCAGTTTTATCAATATTTATTTTCCCTTCAAGAGAATAAATAATAAACATTTATATATATATATATATATATATATATATATATATATATATATATATATATATATTTATTAAATCTATTTTTGAAAAATATAATTACTTTATTAATTAAGATAGGAGTTTATTATATTTGAATTTTCTTTAAATGTAATGTAATCAAATTTATGCATAACAATTTACTTTACGGATATTTAGGCAATAGAAGTGCCTAATCAACTAATTACTTTTAAATAGGAAATTTTCTTTTGATATTTTATAATTTTCATTAATGTATGCGTTGTAAAAATTAGCTTTAGAAGTATATTTATTCCTAATATATACTGTACAAAAAACATTTGTCGTTAGATATGTAGAATTTACTATACGATTAAATTAAACAACTTTAATTGAGGGTTTGTGTTATATGTAACACGTCTTGAAATAAGTTTGACATTTTATGTTACTCCTCAGAGGTATTCACAAATTGTTTCCTTTTAGTTCAACAAAGGATTATGGTTTTAAGGTAGCGCGTCATAGATACATTTTAAAAGCTTAATTTTAGTTAAACTATATAATATTAGGCTAAGTAAATAATTGCTTGAGAAATTAGACTAATGTCTAAGCGTGATATGCAACATGTACCGAAACAATTTTACCACATTAAGTTTGTTTAAAAACGTTTGGGTCCAAAAATAAATTATTGTAGGAGACATAAGTTTGCCTTAAAGGTTTGCCTTAAAAGTTTGCACTATTGATAGTTCAAGAAAGTAAAACACATATCTTGACTTTTAGTCAATTTTTAGGATTCATTACACGGCTTATATCAAAATGACTAGTGAAATGACGTAATATTGAACTTAATAACCCCGAGTTAAATAATATTAACGTATTTATTAACATATATTTATTACAATTATTCATTTAGAACCTTTAAATTACCCAGGGGCATATAATTTTTATTCCATCATGATATAAGGATAACATAAATATAACATTCGTTATGATTCGTAAAACAAGTAACTCGTTATAATAAATACATAAAAGTCATTGCTCTCTGCAACGTGTCATCCATAAACAAGTCCCGAGGCCCTTGGGCTATATGGAGTAATAATCAGATAATATAATTTTCTATAGAATTTTCAAAAACATTTTTTCACGTCGATGTAATGCTATGTGTTCTAATATAGGGAGTTTAATATTATCTGTATATGTATGTGTATGTGTGCATACGGTCGGTATATTAACATATTTAATTTATATACGACATAGTCATATACTTTAAATTATACAATGTAGTGGTACGCCACATTACATGTTGCATAAAAGGCTTCGCTAAGGTAACAAGCCACATTTTAATTCACAATTTTATTCATTAATTTATATTTTATAGCAATGCTGTGTACAGGCCAGAATAGATCGTATTATATGTGATGGGGTAGTTAGGCTACAGAGGTTGGTTTATCACATATCAAAATTACATATAATGTACTCGGTTTGTTCAAAAATGTATTTATTCTTCTACATTTTCGTTACCGACATGGTTATTTATAAAAATTATGTTTTCTAACGTCGTATTCGGTGTTGGCTAAATACAAATGAACCTTCATGCAAAATGTCAAGTCAATAGACATAAATATATAGGTCAGTCAGTGTTGACAGACAGACTTCGACAGAAATACAAAAGGAAATGAAACTTTCTCTAGTACCTGGAATGATAGGCTTCAATAACTCTCAGCCAATGACAATTAAATAACCATAACAATATTTTATTAACTTGAATGTTATCATAACTCTAGTTTTGTAATAATAAAAAAACAGTAGCAGTCGTGGGACTGCCGATAGAAGTGAAAACGGAACTATTAAGTTGAGAGTAATTAACAATACGTTATAGTAGCAGTACATCTGTAATTGTAAATGTGACGCGTTTTTAATTTTACAATTTTAAAATCCACGAAAAAATATTATCAAATAACTAGAAATCTATTTTACTACGTAGTAAGATAAATCTTATACCGTAATAATACTCATTTCATGATGAAGAGGTTAAATATTAAAAACATAATTAAAATGAATAATGCTAAATTTTAAATACAAATATTCGTACAAATATTAAAAATGTTTAAAAATATATTCGTTTTCATTATTCATTTATCTATATAAAAATATGTTGTAATTGCTCAATATTAATAGTTAGTTAAACATAGAATACAAGTGAGTAAACACCGAGTGAACAACAGTGAGTTGAACACCGTTGTAAATAATACAGTTATTGCTACGGATAAAGTATATAATTGCAATAACAATTAAACCCACAATATTTTTAAAACTAATAAATTAGTTAAATTAACATGGTTCTTTCGTAAAGGTATTTTTATTGCACAATAAACTAATTTATTGAGTTAATACGGTATCAGTGAGCCAATGCGCCAACTACAGTTCCGGCAGAAACGTTCACTCATCACTTCATACGCTACTACAGGCTAAACTAAACTTCCAATAAAAAAATGATAAATTACAAAAAAAATATTCATCTATTTTTACACAACTTTCTCGCTGACAAATTTTGTCTGACCAAAAAATAAAAAAAATCCTCGCTTACTACTTTTTTCTTGTCATTGTAAACGCTATGTAAAATGTAAACAATAATCAAAATTATTTCGAAATTTTTTTAATATTTAAAAATGTAACCAATAGATTGCCAATATTAAGAGCTTTAATTTGACGCATCTTACAGAATTGTACGACATTGGCTTCACTTTTAAATCGCGAGAGGAAGCCGTAAAGGTCACTGATTTTCGCAGTCTGTTTTCATACTCCGCCGGGACAGTTTTAACACAGCGAGACTGACTTTTTCATGCAGGTTAGTAGTCCGCGGCCAAGTCTACGGTTAAAAAACACAGCGAGACTGACTTTTTCATGCAGGTTAGTATCATTAGCATGTCGGTGACGCGAACCGAGGATTTTACCCTCTACCAAAACGCTCAACGCGCCTAAAGAAGTTTTCACTTCAAAAAAATACTGCCATTTCATTATTTAAATAAGTGTAACAAAAGGAAGAACAATACAAAGTGTTCTAAAAGTAACAAAATTGAATTTTCGTTTGAATCACTGCAGATTGAACAAAGGACCTTTACAAAATTGACATCATACATTATTCAGTTCAACAAAGTTTCTTCACATTCTGGAAAATTCACTATAAAATATTAAATTCGAGCTGGGATCAAGTGCATCATATTAATCATATTAAGGACCTTCAAACTGTCTTATCACTATATAAGAATTTAAAGCCTTTTAATGTAAAAATGTTCGAAAGTTTTTTAGCCGATAAAAATATTTTAATATACGAACGTGGTTGTTTGCAATTCAAGTCTATATGAGTTATGACTTTTAAAACGATTTATGAGTTAACAAAGCTACATTAAAAATTAATTTAAGAAACTTTAATGTTACTTAATAAGACTACATTGTATATAAGTAGAAATATATTCACTAAAGATCTTATTTCATTTACGCACCACACAAACTATATATTTTTAGATGTTTTTCTATAGACCGGATTAAAAGATACTAATATTTGATCCGTTTATACAGTATTTCAAAGAGTTATAAATAATTATTTTAAACTAACCCAAATCACCAACAGTAAAATTCTACCAAAGTAGTCGTACTGTAAAATATGAGTAAGGTTTGTAATGTTTATAAATTTAAATGTAAAACTTTGACTATCCATACTGGTTGCAAGGAAGAATATTTTTCTCTAATGCGTGAAAATCCTATTCTTAATCGGTTTCACATTAGATTTGATACAATTATTAATATCAACATACTCTAAGTTACTCGTATGTTAATCTCCAAGAATATTAAATATTTTTAACACCACTGTATTTTCGTGTTGGGTTATTGGTTAATTTAATTTACTAGGGAAGTAATGGTTTTCATTACATTACGGTTTGATAATTAAACTCAGAATACAGGCTTAAATAACAGCTAAACATTATTGATATTTGATAATTATGAAAAAATTAACTTTCAACTAAAGTTTACAAATTTATAATCACAATGTGTCATATAATTTTTATTACTTTTGGACTTTTTACTAAGAGGACTGCGTGGCGTTACAAACTTTGAAATGAAGATGGTCGGCATTCAACTGATTATTTACAAGATATTCCGGTATGGTATTGAATAAGCTCATTTCTTGTATGTCATGAGTAAGATTATTTAAACATCCATAAGTCGTTGAATTGGATACATACAAAACATATCCTGGATTATATTCTGAATAGAACAAGTGGAACATAATTGTAATTCCTCTCTTAGTAGCTAAATTACAAGTGTTTTAATAGATTAGTATAATCTTTCACTACGTGATTATGTATAGGAATGTAGGGAACAATAAAATGAAAAATTATTACATATTTACAACTCAGAGACGCCTGTTAAGCTACGCGAAGTGTAGTACCTTGTTTTATAATAAATAATAATACATAATTAATTAATTTTCACCCTAAAGAACATGTGATAATCTCCAAGATTAGATAGTTAACTACAATACACAAAAACCAAACTATATTTTACACACAAAAACACTCTTATAGATAGTGTTGACTAATTAAACCTGGTTAGGTAATCCAACAAGCACAATCACTGTCACCTCACACTTACAATGTATCTCATGACTTGCCGGGCAGAGACTAGAACTGGTGGCTTGTGGCGGATCGGTTATATAGCTTCACGGTCAGCAGGAGCGCTCGACGCGTTCGCCGGAAAAAACTGTTACTGTCGCTGAGGACGAAAGAAAGCTTTCCAAATTGGTTATAGTACGGTAACTATTTCCGTAATTGGCGGTGTCTTCGGGCACGAGGTGAGGGAAAAAGTGGATTTGCTACCCTGGAACGGACCGGATGTTGGTGACCTTAATCACTTACGTTTGGGAGAAATCAATCATGGTCGTTAGAGAGCGCAGCGTAAGACTGTTATGAAACGTGTATGTAGGAGTCTCAATACAGTTTTTACAGAGCGTTCAACAGAATTACTAAATAAAAAAAATAACAACTCCAAAAGTATTTTTATTTATTGCTGATATAGAACTTAATTACAATCTTTAACAATAGACGCTCTTATACATCATCCTAGAAATATAAAACAACAGTATACAAGGTATAAGCTCAGTCAGACTTATATTATCTAAAGGCGTTCTGACGTTTCATGCCTAATTTCAAGTCTGCAGCTCCCTAAACTCTCGAGATTTCTTCACACAGTAAAGAAATGTTTCCCAGGCAGACAAAAGAAAAACTTTGGAATGATAACGTTCAATACCACTTAGTCAAATCCCATAAAGGAACATGCACAACCATCGGACTACGTTTGAATTCTACTAATAAAATCTTTCGTGAAATATTCTTCGAATAGCTATGCCACGTTGATATTGAACAACACCTCATCGAAGAATTATCAAACACTACGTCGCCTATGTAGAAATTAAGTTACATGCAAAACTTGAAGTCCATAGGTCAATGACTCCTAGAGATATTCTGTGGAATCAGAGAGGCAGACAAACAGATAGGCAAACAAGTAGACATAGACAGATGAGGAATTTTGCCAGGCTCTCTGATTGATGGGCTTTGCCAAGAGTCAGATATCTTCTATACGATTGTTCTGAAATAGTTTTAAAATGTATTGTTTGTATTTAACGCATTGTTTTAATAATTATTTAGAGTAAATATTTATACTTTGTCAATTATTTAGTTATACAAGACACGGATAAAATTTTCAGTTGGGCTGAAGTGGAATTTAATGTTTTTTAATTTGATCATAAGTTTTACTTTAACTTTCAGGAATTGGATTTTATACATGACGGAAGTTAGTATGATAGAGCCATTTTATTGTAAAATATAGAATTTTTTTATTTGGCTCTTTTTTATTTGTAGTTTACTTTATGACTCTCAGCTTTGCACACAATTTTTTATTGAAAAACAGGGACAAGAGCACGTTCTTTTAAATTCCTGAGATAAGTTATAGACAATAAATGATGCTCTAATTTCCTGATACATTGTAGATTAAAAGAGTGAAACGTATATTATAAAAATACGTGAAATAAATTACATTTCTCTCCAAAACTTCGTCATATTTGATTTAATAGCTGCATTGATTACAATAACAATTAAACTATTTTAGGCTAATGTGGAGCAATCCTAACTTCTCTAAGTGCTTAGCTTTCCAGTAATAAATTAAGGGGCCCTATTTAGTTTAGAAATAGAAGTAAACATATTTTAGATACTTATACGTATTTAGGTATTTTTAGGTACTTTTAGATATTAAGGATGTGTCCATTGTTAATAGCTTCAGATGTTAAGAGAAATTTCAAAGAGAACTCTTATTGTAGTTTTTGATAGTATTAACTCTCCTAATTTAAAGATTCATATTTTTCAGAAGGATGAGTTTGCCTTGTTGCCCTACTCAATACAATATAATAAAATATTATAGTTATGGCCATTGGAATTTATTCCGGTCTGAAGTATTTAGGACCATATATGAGTTTGCCTTGTTTCCTCGATCAAGAAAAAAAAATATATATATATATATATATATATATATATATATATATATATATATATATATATATATATATGAACAGGCCAGAGAACCATATTTCGGCCACAAAACTTACATTTTTATTATTGTAATTTACATCAAGTATAAGGCGCCTATATAGAAATAGAATTGTCGTTACTATTATTTACTCTATGTTTTCAAGACTATATGTAGAAAATTGTCAATGGTAAATAAAATTAATAAACTAGGATTTTGTTCTAATTTCACAATATCTACATAAATATTATTAGCCTACATTTAACAGCCTCTTGTAATGAATAAATGAGTCTGCAGCAATAGACTTCTTATGGAAATGTTCACAACTTCAATGTCCAGGGGGTTAAAGCCCTGATGCCGAAGAAAAACCACTCCTTTGAGCGTCTTTAGGGCACAGTATAAAACTACGTATCAAATTCCATGTATATCTTTGATGGTTGTTACTGGGCGTAGATGAATCAGTCAGTCAGTTAGTTAGGACACCTCCTGTACTTTTTGTGATTCAATATGTGTTGAAATTTAATTGATATATATGTGTTGAGATTTGCATCTAAAAATATTTGCAGTAGTTCTAAAATACACAAATTGTAAATTTCACAGAATTGCTGTGCTTCTGGAAGAAGTTAATAAATTGTCAATAGCACAGTCAGAACCCTTTATTATTTTACTATCAGTTCCTTTTTGTATTATATCTGTAATAATAAATAAAATAATTTAATCCTGTTATCGTTCTGATCCAAGGTCTTTTTGTTTCTTCCTTTATTCAAAATTGATGTGACAAATTAACTATTAAATAATGGAATATAGATTCGTCATGTTAAAGTTATACAATAAATTATATTACTCGTAGCTTATATTATTACAGAATACAATCAAAAAGTTCATATTCCATAAAATCTACCGTAATTTCAAATTGTATAACGAAACCTACAACATAAAGCCTCTGTAGGGTACTAATAAATTCGATTACATATACACCAGTTTTATTACAACACCCAACCAAATTGATAATATATTTTAAAAGACACACATTACTGAAACTAACTTATTACGGTGAAAACTAACTAGGAACTAAAATGTAGATTTAATAAAAATTTCTTAAGCCAACCGAGGTGTTCATGTTCAGGTCCATTTACGGTAATTCCCCCATTAGTTTTAGTAGTGCCGGCCATACAAGGAGAAGCTAAGCGTTATCTTAAAGGGAAATCCGTGTTTTAATATTGTAACCAGCTCCGGTAAGCTTATAACAAAATGTGGTGCTCATTGTTATTGCTTCCTGGAGCGTTAACCGTTATTACATGTACCCTTCATGTTTCAATTTCCCTTACACAATACACAATATTTTGATTAATATTAAATGATTTCCATAAAACGGTTACTTATCTCTTTTATTTTATTGCTTTAATGTGAAATGTATAATAGTTAAAACAGATAATACTACGAAAACATTATATTAAAATTAAATCTCACATTGAAGGTTGATTGCTCTTGTAGAGTAGTATAGCTCTATTCAATTTGCTGAAAAATTTATCTATATGCCCACATGTCTGATTTATTTCAAAGGAAATAATATAATAATCCATTAATTGAACCAAATATATTTACTAATTTATTGCAATGTGAACAGCACTTGGGAAACGCAATATAAGCCAATGAGCTAAATTCAAATATAGCTAAAATTGTATTTTCAATTTAAATAATTTTGGGTCGAAACAAAACATTTTCTAAATAAATACCAGGGAAGGAACTAGAATGAAAGTCCAAAACTTTATAAAATTCAGCTCAAAATATTTTCAGATATTTTATTAGTAAGAAAATTGTTGAGGCCTCTCAGTATTTACGACTTTCCAAAACAAAATTCGTTTCTGTGCGAGCAAATGTGACTTATAATAAAAATTCAAGCCTCCTGTCCCGCAACTAGAAGGTTTTTTACGTTTGGAAAATTTTTAATTTTTAATGTATGTGTTGTGTACGGATTTATTGAGTACTCATGTATTGTCCATCATTCACTAAAATATTCTTATATAAGTTTCTAGTAAGCACTTTAGGAGGAAAGTATTTAACGTTTCCCAACGAGTTCTATATCAAATAAATTTATAAATTTTTTGAAAACTAGACATACTAACACCAGCATTAAATACACAAACATCGAAAACAATCTTATTGTATTATTATATAACAAAGAGGTCCAAAAACAACTATTGCTTAATAGACTTTTAAGCCATATAAATTAATCACATTCAAATTGAATACACAATTTATTCACCAAAACAGGTAAAAATATATTAATTTTTGTTCAATATTTTTTTTTACTTTTATTTACCTTGAAACTATTATTATTATTTACCTACATTACTAAAAAAAAATGAATTGCTGTATATTAAAATTAATTAAAAAATTGAAATTTACATAGTGCAAATAAAAACTAAAGGACAGCATTATAAATATGATTTATTCTTATTTGCAAATACTTTTTGGGGGCTACACTACTAATATAGATATACTCGCTTCTCCTTAGTGATGGGAGAATCGAATACTTTAAAGAATCGAATACAGTGAATTCGAATTCACCCCTGTATTCGAATATGTATTCGAATACTTGTATTCGAATACTTTTGCTCAGCTGAGCGTTTTTAACAGACAGGTCTAGACCTGTCTTACTTTTTTGTCACGAATTCATCACTGTATTCGAATATGTATTCGAATACTTTGGCTTTTGGTCCCTCGTATAAACAAGTCATACCCATGATATACGAACTTCAGAAGAAATATCTTTGTTTACCTGCTACTTCAGTTCCGTCTGAAAGACTATTTTCCACAGCAGGTCCTGTCACTAATTACCGTGGAAATAAACTGAAGCCAGAAAACCTCAATAATATTTTGTTTTTACACAACTATATAAAATAAATATTCATATTTGTTTTTATCGCTTAGAACTGTAACTCAGTTATAATATATATATATATATATATATATATATATATATATATATTATATATATATATATATATATATATATGATATATAATATAATATGTATTTTTAAATTTAATAATTATACAATTAATTATACTTTTTTTTAAGTATTAAAATTTGTAATTATTTTTTCAAATTATGAATCTCCCCTAAATTATTCATTTCAAAGTCTCCATATATGTATTCATTTTAAACCTCATATGAATACGAATACAGCTCTTGGATATTTTATTTGAATACTATTTGTCAGAATAAACGAATTCTCCAGGTTTGAATTCAATTCTTCCAGAGAAATTGTATTCATTTCAAAAGTATTCGAATCCATTTTGATGTATTCGAATATGTGAATACTCTGGCTGTATTCGAATACTATTCGATTCTGTATTCGATTCTCCCATCACTACTTCTCCTATGCAATGCCTCTTCGTTATTATTGTATAGTAGGTTGTTACGCGTATTCATCTATATCACAAGGCTGTGTGTATCTAATCTAGAAATTAGAGGATTCGATGAAAACTTATCAAATAATTGTATAAATTCCATAAACAATATTTAATGTCCGTAAACACGACAGGGTGGGTAAAATACCCAGCCACTGTTTGTTATTGACATCTGAGTTGAGGTATTTCCACACCATTAAAATGACAAAGTATTGTGATAGCTAGGAGCTGGGGCTGGTTTAATTATGAATTCTTCAATGTGTAACAGGTGAACTGAACGATTAAGAGAATTGACAAATTAGATGCTGTAGTCCTTATACATAAGTGATCCCCTTGTATAAATAATTAAGTATTTTATGAAGGATAACTTCTGTAAGAGACCGTATTTCATATTGCCATCTCTTCTTGAGTTCGTTGCTATTTGTAGTTTTTGAATGTAGGATAAAAACAAAATTCAAAGAGAATAATTGAATCTAACGACTGTTTATACAAAATGTTATATTTGCCGCTATTCAAGGACTCAGGAAATCGGTAGGAACATAAGCCCGTGGAAAATCCGTTAAATATAAATTACTTCTGTGTTCCTTTCTCGTCATAAGAATTTTATGTTTAAGCGATTGTAGATTAAGTAAATTTAATTTAATTTGGTGTACAAAATATGGGATTGTGCAAGAGAAATAAAAACATGAGGTGCAGATTTGAGGACCAATTTAAATTGGGTGAATATTTATTATGTACGATAAGAAAAAGAATCTATTCAAGTATAGCCACTCTGAAGTCATAAAGATCTATCGCCTGTGAAAACATCTAATGACTGATAGATCTAATGATTTTTTTTCGTACAAAACAAACCCGATTGTTGCTTTGTGGGTTCCTAAGTTTATTGTCTCACAAGGATTGTGACATTTTTAATTTACCCAGTCCATGTATTTGCATGTAAAATCAGGCTCATGAAACACTTCTTACAGGTTAATTGGCCGTGCAGATTAGTACAGGTCGCTTCGATTGGGTATAATACTTAAAAAATTATCTATATACCCGCATATCAGAGCGTATTTCCTTGTTAGAGGTCCATAATCCCGTGGTGTCCACCAGAAATGACATAAAAATGCATTTATTGTTGTAATTTGGAACACGTTTTGGACACAATATATAAAGTTCTAAGAGGCTAAATTAAAATATTATTAATGTAAATTACTGCAAAGTTCTTAACACAGTTTCCACTTTAGGATTGGAATGGAAGTGTGTACAAAATTTAATAAAAATCCATTACAATATAGTTTTTGACAGTATAAGTAAATCAATGGTAATTCAGTTTTATACTTACGAGTATGGATGGATTTATAAATCTTTTCTAAAATAAATTTTCATTCTCCTTAAATCAATTCGCTCTATCATTCTAGTTATATGTAAATAGAATATTATTATAATGATATTTAATATTAATATTAAATCTAAGATATTTTAGTCTGAATTACAGAGAATCATCTCTTTAAACCATTGAAAATACAACTAAATATAATATAAGTATTGTAATTTTGATTTAAAAATTGAAGCTGTTCAATCAGCGACCTATCAAGCTATGTATCATACTAAATACAATTTTATCTACAAATAAAATTTTTGGAAATTTTTATTTTATATGTAATTAAGATATATGGAGTATCTGATTGTAAACGTTACAGACCAGACTGTGGAATCATTGATTAAAATGTTCTACGTATGTCTGCTTCTTTTACAATACACTGACGTATTAATTTCACTTTTGTATTAGTGATATATAAAAAATTATGAAGCATCCTCTATATAATTTTATTCTTCGTCCTACAATATTTTAAAATATTTAAAGTTATTTAAAATCCCTAAATCTTCTAACTTTCTTTAATTTTATTCAGCTTTCGATATTGTAAAAATGTTCATACCATTTTGGATTCTAGGAAAAAGCTTTTGGTTTATGTAAGTAAAAACTTGAGAAACGCCATATAAAACTCAATTGATGATTGAGTGCAGCCAATCTAGTAGGGCACGAGTGAAGAGCAAACGAGTTAGAAATAACGCGTTGCAATAACGTCAAAGCGATCACGGTACTCGCAGACGCCATTGTGTAGCTTATGAGCAGGAACTGTGACTTCTTTTGTACTTGACGCGACTGAATTATTTACAGAGACGGTCTCAGTGATCAGTCGAGCAAATCTAGGTTAATTCTTCCTTTCGCAGAAGAAATTGTTGAAGAAAGGACGAGCTGTTATGTACATTTTACAACTTGGGCACACCGTTGTTTACAAATAGGTTTACTGCTAATGATACCATTGTTAGTTCTAGCCAAGTGTCAGCACGTACCACGTCCGCTACTGCCTTCAAAGTGTTTTATAAGTACACTGTTACCTCTTCCTTATGAGACAACTTATGGAAGCATGTAATATGAGTTTAAATACGTAACGGTTTATACGATATATCAGAGCCGGATTGAATTATTTCTAGTGTGTAAGTTATATATTTATGTCCATTAAATATGGTCCAAAATATAATATTTCGGTGATGTAGTCATAACAACTTTTAATTAAATAATTATTATCTATCTCAATTTTACGCTAATAAGGCACATTTAACTATTTACAATTTTATTACAATAAAAAATATTTAATATATGATTAGCAAATTTCATTAAAAGCCTCGAAAATGAAAATCTACCTATCCTCGCAATAGAACTTTAGAGACGAGTATTAAACTATACTTTCCATCACGATGAAAAAAGCACAACAAATCTTTTTAAAGGTTATCTTCATAGCATAGAAATTATTCTTGCAAAAGAAAACGTGACACTATTAAATAATTCATTTTGGTGTTAAAATCAGATGTTTGAACATAGGACTCTCAAAACTAAATACGCAATCACACAATTGTTTTTACAGGTAAAGAGATCTTTACATACGAAAAGGGTTGTTTACAATAGGGAAGTAATGTTTGTTAGATGGAAAATACCTGACTTAGCTACGAGGGAAGCAATGTTTTTCGCAAAACTTAGTTGCATTGGAAAGTAGACCATTACCACACAGAGGGATGAAAAGTCCCTGTATTAACAATTGATATTCCAGTGTGATTGCGTTACTTGTTTTTATAGTCCTATGTTCAAAAAGCTGATTTTAACACAAGTATAAATCATTATAATTAATTAATTATAAAATAGTGTAACGTTTTCTTATGGAAGAATAATTACTACGTTATGAAATGACGGATTTATTGCTGTTGCCTCCAACCTGGTCACTACTGCGGCCCTATCATCTATTAAAGAAAACGGGTTGTCTATTTTAAGCCCTAACGCAGGCCTTCAGTACTTTAGAGCATTACGGATCAATGGGAGGCCTCCTCCCTTCTCCTGCATTTTCTATTAATCTCCATAAAAGTTTTGTCTCAACCTTCCATTAATGCGATTACAATAAAAATCTAAGCCCATCAAAATCAAGAGATTGCACCCACAACTCACAATAGTCTTATCACAAACATTCTTACTTATTCTTAGACTCATTCAGTACTTCACCTTCGACCTTCCATGTATTAGCTTTATCCTACTCCTAAACCTTAGCGAAAACGGTTAATTCGTTATAATAACTAAATATAACTTTAGTGACAGTCTCTTACACCGGATCATCATTGTTTATCCAAATAACCTTTTTCCGCTTGACGGCTTTATTTGTAATTGGCATATATTTGAATCATTTATAGTTTTCAATAATGAGTTATTTTTGTTTAAAATACTAAGACGACCACACAGCTTTACATCAGATCACTCCTAATCATTCAAATTATCAATCTTTTGCCACAAACATGATCTGTTACCACATGTTTGGTTATTGCTTATAAATTGGACTGTGCACACTCCAAACCATCTGACTCGAGAGTTTAAGATGGTGTATTTAGCTGTAAAATGATTCCATTGTTCGTTTTAGGCAGAAAGTATAGTTCCCTTCCCTACACTCAAATTACTTGTATTTCAGGGCGCCTTAAATCTTCCTATGAAAGCTGTGTTGGCACTTGCAATTGTCTCCATCCAGTAAATGGCTTTTCCTCTTACTTTTTGATTGTGGAATCACATTTATTCTGCGGTAAAGGGTCGATTATCTGATACTTCTGGAAGCGTCAGTGTCCAATAATTAATACTTTTCTTGAATGAATTTTATAGCTGCATGTATGTTTCTTCAGTAAAGCCTGTGCCATTTACCCATGCTTGTATAAAGTCTTTGTGTAAACGTTACCTTATGGAAGGTGATTATTTACATGCCAGTGGCATCGGTTAAACTAAACTTCTTCAAGAATAAGTTCCAAACCCATTCACTATTATCTTTTTATTTACTTCACCAGGAATCTTTCCCGTGACTTCTTGGTTAGAGACCAATAACCGTACCCCTATGCTTTGGTGGTGGTCATATAAAGTATCTAATCTTTATCCTGAGGGAATCCTACATGAAACGTTGCAAATCCTTTTGGATTACGATCCCTGCTTCGCTAATACCAAGTTCGTGCTCGCTTGGGTTGTTTTTAACGTTGGGATTAGTTTATTCACTACATCTCGTTAAAACGTGTCTAGTTGCTTTTAATAGTTGTTCGAGAGTAAACGTATACAAATTATTTAAGACTATAACGCATTAGTTAGATTATTAATGTTAATTACATTGATGCAGCACTAACGATGAAGTGAAGTTATTTGTAAAATAGAAAACTGAAACTATTTATAATGTTTAGATTGCATCTTAAATAAACGATAGGAAAAACTGTAATTGCAGTGCACAGCTTTGAAACTGTCCTATTCATTTTACCGAAATCAGTGTAATAGAAAGGAAGATGATCTTTGCACAAATGCACCTTAGACTACATTATATATAAATACATACTAAATAATTATTTCTTTATTAAACTTTATATTAATATAACGTATTGCTGTGGGTTATTTTATTTATTAATATCTTAAACTATACAAACTAAATTATATAAAACAATTTGTGCACTCTTCTATATACATTCTAACAACGCTAATAAAAACTTAAGCTATTTGGATTACGTAATACTTCCCTTGTTTGCGATTCTCTCGATTTAGTTTCAATCGAAATGTTCATTGTAACTAGCAAGCTCTTACTCTACTGTAATAGCTATCCTGGGTTTCATGTCCTACATTACAAATCTTGTTGTGCAAACAAACTGAGTAGCTCCGTCAGCATATCTGCTTAAAGCCTGGTTTATTATGGTTAAATCATGCGATTAAATTGAATTAAGCAACAAGTAAAACGATCACCATCATGAAATGCTTCACTGGCTTTTGGCTGAAACTGTCCATGAACTGTCAGCATAAAAAGGTTACTGCTTGATTTCGTTTGAACGTGCCTGAATAAACAACATCCGCCTGAAATTTACGTTGCGTTTCCACATCTTGTTTCTCACATAAATTTGTTCTTATAGTGAGTGTTCTTGGTCTTTCTTATTTCAATATTTTTTATATTATTATACAAAAATAACACGTAATTGAAATAACTATATCTAGAATTGCATGGCACTTTTATAACCACTAATAAATAGTTATTTTGTTTAAATTCTAAATAAAAATAACATTTGTTTACTTAGCCTCTATGCAGTGTAAATCTGAAATCAAGTAAAAATCGAGTAATAATTAACTTTTTATTAAATTAGTTTTTATGATATAATAATCCCACTTCTGTCACCTTCTCGACACAAACGTAACGCAGTTTTCTAATTATATACCACAAATACATGTCATTGTTAAACTACATAAATATTTAGTAAGATTACGTGGAAGTGATTAAGTTAGAGTTATATATTTTGCACATTACGAAACAGATAAAGGTAATAGATGAACCTGTACAGAAGTGGATTCTGCACGTACGTTTAACGTGGTTATTAACTTTGTATTATTTGAAAACTGTGTAAAAAAATGTAGTTAATATAGTAATAACCTGAAATAAAATACAATTAATAATATTATCCGATGCGGTTTTATGAAGTTCAACCGTTTGTAGGTCTTGTTCTCTATTGTGGTGTTTAAGCTTGGAAAAATAGGTAGTGTAGGAAAACTAACTACACCATAGGCATTCGCAGCTTGGATCACTTTCCGGTATGTATTTTACAGTTCTTGGATTTTTGAAATTTTATTTCAAGCTATTTCCAAAATATCCGATAAAAACTTTAATTTTTCTGTAAAAACCAGAATACCTGTTACGACCCATTTATTTTTTCCACGGATTTTTTGCAATCATTGAATGTTTCTGTATGGTAGCAGATGTTAGTGTGAAATTTTGTGATAACGTGCACTGCTGCTCTAGAGGAATTTATAAAATCCCACCTTTATTAAAAAAGGGAATTGATGAGGTGAGCTGTGTTTTCTGGCATGAAATGTTTGCTATACCAGTCCTAGGGACGGCTGTAAATCGGTTTCAAATCCACCATAACGCGTTCACGGCCATCATCACGAATCTCTTAATGCGATCATGAACACTCGATCACGGGCAGATCCTTTGAGCGTGTACTGTTTCACAAGCTCTTCTCGCTGGCAGTAGCGGCTTGCACAAGGATTCTGTAACATCGAGAGCGTGTGTCCAATGTGTCAGTCTGCTGACTGGACACAGGTCCTGGCAAGCGTGAAGAGAGCTCATCGAATTAACTTAATGTTTTTGTGTTTTAGCCTTGAGAGGCTGCATGATTATTTGTTCATTCATTGTAATGTGTTTACACAGTTACTATCACAACTGTGTAATGAAATGCTTGATTGGTTAAGCAGGCGATGACGATATGCTGAGCTATTCTAATTTATTTAGTGATGCTGATTGTAATAATAACATTATATGCATATTAACTATAGTAAAATGTCAACATTACTTTAATGTTAGACACAAAATTAATTAATTAATCCATCACGTACTCACACTACTTTAAGTTTTATTACGTTTTACATTAAATAACACAAAATGTGCGTTTCATAACGTCAAGCCTGAAAAATCTAGGCTATACCAGACGCAAAAGATTTATGTGATAGAAAGCTTTAAACGTTCTCTAAAAACTAACAGTAAGTCATATTTACTTCTGTTTAAATAACATTTTGGTACAATAACTTACATAAGTGACAAAATTATAACCCTGTGGAATTTTTGAATAATATAATAAACTTAATATTTATTACAACTTTAACATCTTCTTAATAGGGATGCATTTCGTAAAATATTAGTTTCAAATCTTAAGTGTATTTAGAAATTTTTTTTATTAAACCCTATACAAAACTGGACACCTCAAGTGCAAATAAACAGATTTCACCAGTGTTGGGCTATACCCAATAAACGGTAGTTTCCATGTTTCCATGGCCGCATGCCGCGCTGATAACTGCGAGATCGTTTATGTTTTGTATAGTTACGATATTTTCCTTATAATTTCGTTAAAGTTGTCCTGGCAAGTATGATTTCTTATATTAATGATGAAATAATAATTTAATTTTATTACAATTAGATTTGTAAATATCTTTCCTGAGACCAAACGACTACAAGGAATGCGGGAAATTTCAGCGCTTGTATTAAAGCTACATTAGGGTAGTGGTAAATATGATACGTATTTATACATATATACCATTCAAATACATAAATATTATTTCAAATATATATTATGTATAGGCAGTCACGTGAAAAAACACATTGAAATAATAAAGTCAAAGTTCTACATCTATGTGTCTATACTTTTAACGTCGGGCGCTACAGTTTCACTAAACAAGACATCGTCAGATTAGACGCGACAGTTTAGCGGAAGTGACAGTGTTTTGTTTCCGGTCGGTTGACCTCAGTGTCACGGTCAGATCTATACCGGACCAATGACTGAGACGCAGCTTTCCTTAGTGAAAGCTCATGGATAGTTTACCGGTGGAATTAGAGTTTAGTTTTAGATAATTTGCGCAACATTTCCACTTCCTGGAAATTCCTTGATAATTATTTAATAATATATTTCTAAATATCAATTACTAGATAGAGCAATAGTCGAAACATTAGAGTTAATTATGAAACATTTTCAATGACTCACAAAGACACGTTAGGAGAAGCCGTAAATGACTTGTACAGGAGGTTGCATGCATTTATGAAGATAGAGGATACTTTAAAAACCTGATTTAAGCCGAAATAAATAATTACTTTTAACAGTAATTTATTTTAATTCAGTTTTTTGTATAAGATAACAAAATTGCTAAATTTCAAAACCTTTACAGCATTCTATTTAAATAAAACTTGTAATAATAGTTAGTTATTTTTGATTTCAAATGGTAAAACATTTTCTGCACTCTCAGCCCTCCTAACGGCTAAACGGCTAAACGGTTAAGTATATCAAAATAATATCAATAATAAAAAGGCTTAGTTACATGAAAAAAATGGAATGGTTTGGAATGGAAAAGTTTCAATGTTGACCACCATATAGAAAAATGGACGTAATTTTAATTAGCTTAAAATTAAAGAAAAAGTTTAAAGTAAAATTATAAAATAGTTTCTAACATAGCAATGGTGGCAACCTTGCATCGATCAACCTTTACAGTACTGGCTACGGCAGATACGATTAAATGCTTTGAATATTTAGACCTAAAAAGTGTTAACATTTTTATTTTAAGAACCAAAATAAATAATGTATTAATTGAAGAAAGTTGAAATTTGCGTACGTTTGTCTTATCATATCTACAAAGTTAAGAGTTTTCATGAATCTCAACTATTCATATGGGGTAAAAACCTTTACAAGAACTATGTTTTTGTTTTTAAACTTTCACTTGTCCTAGAAAGATTAAAATTCTATATGCTTCGTCAATTACATAGAAATGCTAAAGATATTCAAGAAAACCATCTACCCACAGGGGTTGAAATATTGTTATAGTCACTCTTCGAGAAGAACGCTATACGCTCGTAAGAACTGTATTTTTATACTTCAATGACCTGCTGTCCTAGAAATATGAAACAATACACGTTTCTAATTCTTATATTTTCAGCAGATTCCCAATACCAGAAATACCGTAGAGGGGTATTAGAATAAGATTACTGAAAGTAGATACATTCTTACTAAATGATTACAAGAGCCAGATTTTAGTGCTTTTTGAATGAAAAGTTTTCTTGGACCTACGTATGCGAATACCAATAGTTGGTCGCGGATTCGAGACGATCGCCACTCGAGAAAGTAAATATAATCGTTATTCACGATCTAAGCAGATATTATCATTAACACAAAAGAACTAAGCAATAGACTTAATTAGTGCAATTTGTATTAAATAGTGATTGCAGGGAACGGAATTCTATCGCGCGGTGTAATATCAGATCTACTAATGGCTAATACAATAAGACTAATACGAATTGCATATAAACACCACTGTCGGCTTACTAAGAATTTCTTAGTAAATCGAGTTCAGGCTGATTCTGTCTCAGAAGTATAACGATATTGCCAGTAAGATTATCTTCTGATAGAGCATGATTATTTCACGGGGGACATTTGTCTCTTAGGGTGCTGTTGTTTCTGAGTTTCGGTTACTTAGGTTCAACATGTCGGTTTCATAGGGTATTTGTGGAAGCAAACTTTTTGAGTGACTGAAATAAGACGAGTGCTGCAATGCTTGAATGGACGGACAGATGGTTTATTGATCTCACATATGTGCGTCAAATATATTAAATATTATTCCATTTATAAGTATTTGAGTAATAACAACTGCTCTATAATTTATTCTCATCCTTTATTACTTACTTCCGTTTGAATATTTATTTTCCAATGTTGCTTAAATTCTTTTACCAAATTATAGAAAGTGAGAAGTGAACTGAATCCATCAAACACAGCAATTTATTTTTCCAGTAGAGCGAACACTTTCAATCTCAACAGTGTATTTCCTTACTCCATCAAGTTACGAGGTTAACTTCCACTTGAGTAAAAGTCAATTTAGTGAGCTATGTGCTGTAGTTTTTCACAAGACAGAGTATTAGTACGGTGATGAAATAAACAATTTCTGTTTTACGACTCTGCTTCCCAGTACTTACATCTACTTTTCAATCATTACTATTATGTACTGAGCGTTAGCGAAGCCTAGCGTACACGAAGGGCTGGTGAATTTCATTGATTTATTTATGTCTCTCTGTCTACCTGTGTGTGTACAATGTCGGATTACAGAACCATTTGACATGAAACTTTATTTCTTTATGGGCAATATTGATTTAGATAATGGTGCATGTCACCCCATGAGACTTGGCTGAGCAAGTTATATATCGTTCTTAGGTGTATCTGCGATAGCGAAAGCCAAGGCGAAAATCATGGACTTAATAGATTAAACACATTTTGTATAACAATAGGACCTTTAACATTTAACTTAGAAACATGTGTAGCCTACCTATCTATCCTATCACTTGGTGACTTGTATTGACTCTAATAATTAGCCTAAATACTGCTATGAAACCCAACTTAATTAATAAAATTTGAATAAATAATATGGCAATATGTTTCAAGATATATTTTAATTCTGAAACCCTTACACTTTGCAGGAAACTATAAACTTTAGCAAATTGATATGGCGTTATACTTATTGTTTAGATGATTTTAGATACATTTACAAAAATAAATGAATAATATAATCATTTTAAATGTTTTGTAGCTTAATTTGGGTATCCAGCTCATGCTACTTTTTTGCTTAATTTTATATACCAGCTTTTAGATCTAAAGATTCGATTGTAAAGATATATTTTAATTATTGTAACATTGGTCAAAATTTATGTTTTAAACCACAACTTATGGAATAGTTGTATTAAAATAAGTTAGACGCAGTAAAAAATTGTCTACTGCATTAAAGAAAATTTGAATTTGAATTTAATTTAATGTCTTTGGGAGTTTGAATTTTGAGTAGTGAGGTACATAGTGTATGTAAGAAAATAATCACCATACATACCAACTTTGGGCTGTAACCAAACATTTTATCTAAGAGTATGTTTGTTCCCAGCTTTCTTGTCTCAACAGACGTGAAAATAAAAAACATTTTCGAAACATGTCGTTTTTCTCTGAACAGTAACCTTATCTAAGAATCTATCTCCTACAGTGTATAAACTTGAACTGTTAATATCTATAAAAAAGTACAAAATAAAAATTAACGAAATTTTTTTATTTTTCCTTTAAGAACCAACCGTTAACCCTAGTCCTACTTAAAACATTGCCCTTGTTCCTCGTATTACAGTAAACTTCTGTCAACACAAAAGCTAGGCCAAAAGTTAGTTGCTGAGTTATGATTATGTTGGCCGTAATGTTTCTCCTTTGTCACAGAAATAGTTCAGTTACTATAGAAGCCGTTCCATTACTAAGACCGTTTATAAATAGATTTCTCATTTAACTGTAGGAAATTGCTACAGAGGTTTCAGAGTTTGTACTTGGTAGCTGCAGACGGTTCTAAATGAAATTTCCATTCAGAGAATTAGGAACTAGTTAATTATTACGAAAGAATATGTTACCTTTTTTAACACTTATTTAATAGTGATTACTGGTAAAGTTGTATTTCAAAAAGTAAATTTCATAAAGTGAGTTAAAAGTAAATACAGAATAGTATAAATCGAACTCAACATGATTATAAAAATATCCCTCCCACTTCATCATCAACAATCTTGGAGCTGAGTGCCAATTTGCATTGCATAAAGTATAAACTGTTTTTTCTTGAAATTGGTAGAGGAATTTATCCTGGGTTTCATAGAGGATGTTTTTAAGAAGGAAATTTATCATTAGCCACTCAATGTTTGGTGAAAATTAAAGTGGGAGGTTATAAAACGTGTTAAATAGGAAATTATCCTACTTAAAATATCATATTTGTGTATCGTAATACATTATAAATCAATTTTCAGTCACGAAAATAAATATTATTTTTGCGTCAGCTAACATTATAGTCTCTTAAAATGGCAGGATGTACCATTTTTATCTAGTTGTCTGATAATGATATAACTGTTATTATTTACGTATCTGACGGTCGAGTTTAAAAGGAAAAATGTATTATAGACAAAATTATCGTTTTATAATTTTAACCCTTTTGAACCCTCCCACTTCGACATTTTAGAAAATTAGTGGTACAGACGGCCAACCCTTTTCTTTCTCAGGAACAATTACTCCACTGATTTCAAGAAATAGCAGTTTGTGTGTATATCGGAGACAATAATACGAGGTGGTCTATATTATTGGTCTCTGGTGCGTGTTCAGTGCAAACTGACTGTAAGCTTTAAGACTATAGTATTTTAATGCAGGGTACACTAGGTATTAGGAGCAATATAGTCTTTTATATATATTGTGAAATTTTGTACTGGATACCTTCCATGTCATATTTCCTAATTATTTTAAATTAAATTATAATTACGTTGAATTTTGATTTCTGAAGCTGACCACGCTAAAGTGTTAGCGTCCAGTAATACGAAACTACATCTTCCTCGTGCAAAATCTTCGATCAGAAAGTGAGCATGTCATGTTTAATAAATGCATTTACATGTAAATCTGTTAAAATATTATTTACATTTATAAAAAGAATTTTTTTCTCCGATTTCACTTTAGTTTACAACTTACCTACATTGTTTTCTCAAATGCACCATACACATTATTTCTATTTATTTCTTCGGCAACGGAGGCACCAAGTAGAACACTAAGGTGACACTTTCGCTCATGGTTGCCATTGTGCAGTTTTTACGCACTGCTATTTATGAGGCAATCGGTGTGATTTCCGATCGATGCTAGGCGGAACGCGGTGGCCCGCTCGGGTCGGACATGTCGGTATTCCAAGCTCGAGAGAGCTACGAGCTATTCCAATCCTTATTCCGGTTCTGAAATATTACACAGGGTGTTTAAAGTATGGCACCCCTCGGGCTTGATAATTACCCAGTGAATACAGGCAAAGCAATACAACTTGCTACATTAAAACTGCACTTATAAATCTACTTTTAGAAGTAACTACCATTTTTTGTCATGTGAGGTGGATGTACCGCAAAGAGTTAGCAGGAAATCTTAAGTGATAGCATAGGTCAAGTAGTACATCGAATTAAAAGTCTTTATTAGTAGAGTGCAATGCCGCCAATGCGACCTTAAAAGGTTTATTCTAAAACAAATTACGCTGGTTTAAAATTTGAAACATTTTTATTGTAGGTCCTGTTCAAGAGGGTTTAATATTAATTCTTGGCTGAAGTTGTGAAAGCTAAACTTAAGTAAATGAATACTGGAATTGAGAAATATTTTTATAGGTAGTCAGTTACTCTTCACATAAATAGAGTACGATCTAGAATATATCTAGAACAGGACCTAGAGTGTAAGTGTTTCAAACTTTAAATCAGCGTAATTTTCTTTTTCAGAGTGATATTTTACCCTGCTCAGCTGACTTGCGTAGTAACAGATGAATGTAATCCTTTAAGAACGTTAAGTGTATGTCATAATTTAAAAATTTTTTTTAGGAATACAATTATTTAAAACTTAAACGAATAATATGTTAAAATATGTTTACAATAAGAAATAAATATCTAAAAAATAAAAAAACTAGGTCATTTTGGGCATATTTCGAAGTTTTAAATAATATTATTGAGTTTTCTGGAGTAAAAGTAAGGATTATAAAAAAAAAAACTATAAGTGTTACATTTATTCGTATGATCACTTGACATACCGCACCGGTGGTCTTGCTTTTTTATAATCACGAAAATTTTATAGTTATACTATATTCATCATTTTAATGAAATTACATGTACATTATTGATTTCTTAGTGGTTAAAACAATATATCATTTCTGTTTATCTCAACTCAATCAGTTAATAAAGCAAGTGCAATCAAATGAATAATCTGTCACTGCCATTTGATTTATTATAACAGATTATATTTAAATTTAATTCTAACCAATCAGCAGCCTCCGGAGTCCAGGACTGCCAATCTTGTCTAAATGCAAGCGCATTGAATGTTTGAATGCCACTAGGGAATTTTTCTTTTTTAATTTTGCATTATTAAGTAATTTATATTATATGCTAAAATCTTTTGCATTTCACTATGTATTGGATTACCAGAATGCCGTTTTACTCTATAGTTCATAATTATTCTAAATTAAATGGAATGACTGTAGTTTGTCAAATGTAGTATATTATCGTTTTTAGGAGTACGTTTGTTCTGTACTGTGACTCAAGTTAAGAGTGAGAAGGGACCATGTAAATGAGACTTGGATAAATAAAAATGCATTCATTAATTCGTTCATCAAGCTGGTGTACTATATCATGTGAGCATTTACAGTTAACGTAGTCAATATGCATCAACGTTGCTTTGATGATGACGTCTGTGAAAAGAATGAAGTAACTAGAAACTCTATTGAAAGTAAATAAATTTAGTTTCACACGTCAAAGGTCACAAAGAAGTTGAATTGAGTGAGCAACTTTGCCATAGCTAACTGGTTGGTCTGATTAAAAGTGGGGTTAAAGACTCGTTGATGGTTGAGTCTCTCCAAATTGCACGTTATCGAGTTTGAAGCAGTAAGTGGACGCTTAAGAAGTATGATCTGCTATCGTCAGTTTAATTTACCCTTGTTATGGATGTAATTTTGAAGATCTAAATTGAAGCTTTGAAATTGAGAGGCAATAGATTAATATTTCATCATTACTCTTGATACCTTATGAGCGGAAATTAAATCTGTAACTAAATAAGGAAACGTTGGACAAAATGGCGACGGCTCTCCAATGATACGTATCTTCCGACAAGGTTAGTAATAAAGAACTTTTTTTGCTATAAAAAGTAATTTTTTATACATTTTCAACATAACAATCATAAGATAAACTAAGACTTAAGTGAAACTAGTTAAATATAAATTAACTCTACCCAAATGACGAATCCAGGCCTTAACCTAACTTTCGCTCTGTATATATTAGGATTTTACATAATACTTAACCTGTGCTTCTATTTAATGCTTAGCACCAAATTCATGAACTCATCATACATGGGGTGTATAAATTTCTCTGCAAAATTGTATGGTTACAAAAATAATATTCTTTTTTCCATGCAATGGTGTATATATTTGTGCTGCGGATGCCACTTTGAACTTTATTATCAGCTCTGTTTTATATTTAAATGGATAAGTATAACTTTAAACAATGTGACTGAATTTAATTCAATCATGACAGTCTTGAAAGAACACAGGTTTTCCAATAATTTTAAATGTATTGAGGGTGGACAATTATAAGGCACATTGAGTTAACATTTTCAGCCGAGTCAGGTTGTGTTATAAATTAGTGAGATATGGTTGCTTGTTATACCAAGCGGCTCCTGGACATTATAAATATCTCAAAAAACACCAAACAAGTTATAACTAGGTAAATAAAATTTCTGTGACTAGTTTTAGTAACCCATTCTCTTCCACTACGGTGGTCGTGGAAACTTTAGAAAATAACAATATTGTGTTGTGTTTTTGACTTTTATTAAACAGTTAAAAGTAAATTATATGTATATAATTATTAATATGTCAGCTTTCACAGAACCTACCTACTTCTTCTGACTATGCCGGAAGAACTGTCTTGTTCGCAGGAAGTTATTGGTGCTTATGTATGTCCGCACGATGGCTTAAAAACTAACTGACCTGTAGAATTAAAATTGAGAATGAAGATTGATTTATATATGAGGAACACTAAGCTTGATTATGCTGTATTTATTTTTTTTTATTTGAGAGCGTTAGCACTGTTTTTTATTTGCCTTATTGTTTGCCTATCACAGTAACGAGAAAATAGCAGGATGAATAACTTTATAAACAATGTTTATTAAGTTCATAAGATAATTTAACACGGGCATGGTTATCATTTGTTAGAAACACTTCACCTTAGAGTCATAAATAGGTACTTGACAGAAAATAAAATCTAGATCTGGCAAAAGAACGAAAATAAAAAGGAAGAAAACTTATACAAATATTACTTACTGGACTTCCTTCCTAAAGTAATGAATATATTGTCGTGCGGTTACATAAAGTATTCTTGCCAACTAACAGTCCGCTTAGTCCGTATCGTACTCCGAATGGCTCAGATTCCCTTCTCAACTTGACGGTGCTAATGGTGTAACGGAGACAGCCAATACTCCATAGACTTGCAGCGAGATGAATATATTGTCGTGCGGTTACATAAAGTATTCTTGCCAACTAACAGTCCACTTAGTACGTATCGTACTCCGAATGGCTCAGATTCCCTTCTCAACTTGACGGTGCTAATGGTGTAACGGAGACAGCCAATACTCCATAGACGTGCAGCGAGATGAATATATTGTCGTGCGGTTACATAAAGTATTCTTGCCAACTAACAGTCCACTTAGTCCGTATCAGCCAATACTCCATAGACTTGCAGCGAGATGAATATATTGTCGTGCGGTTACATAAAGTATTCTTGCCAACTAACAGTCCGCTTAGTCCGAATCGTACTCCGAATGGCTCAGATTCCCTTCTCAACTTTGACGGTGCTAATGGTGTAACGGAGACAGCCAATACTCCATAGACGTGCAGCGAGATGAATATATTGTCGTGCGGTTACATAAAGTATTCTTGCCAACTAACAATCCACTTAGTCCGTATCGTACTCCGAATGGCTCAGATTCCCTTCTCAACTTGACGGTGCTAATGGTGTAACGGAGACAGCCAATACTCCATAGACGTGCAGCGAGATGAATATATTGTTGTGCGGTTACATAAAGTATTCTTGCCAACTAACAGTCCACTTAGTCCGTATCGTACTCCGAATGGCTCAGATTCCCTTCTCAACTTGACGGTGCTAATGGTGTAACGGAGACAGCCAATACTCCATAGACGTGCAGCGAGATGAATATATTGTCGTGCGGTTACATAAAGTATTCTTGCCAACTAACAGTCCACTTAGTCCGTATCGTACTCCGAATGGCTCAGATTCCCTTCTCAACTTGACGGTGCTAATGGTGTAACGGAGACAGCCAATACTCCATAGACGTGCAGCGAGATGAATATATTGTCGTGCGGTTACATAAAGTATTCTTGCCAACTAACAGTCCGCTTAGTCCGTATCGTACTCCGAATGGCTCAGATTCCCTTCTCAACTTTGACGGTGCTAATGGTGTAACGGAGACAGCCAATACTCCATAGACGTGCAGCGAGATGAATATATTGTCGTGCGGTTACATAAAGTATTCTTGCCAACTAACAGTCCGCTTAGTCCGTATCGTACTCCGAATGGCTCAGATTCCCTTCTCAACTTGACGGTGCTAATGGTGTAACGGAGACAGCCAATACTCCATAGACGTGCAGCGAGATGAATATATTGTCGTGCGGTTACATAAAGTATTCTTGCCAACTAACAGTCCGCTTAGTCCGTATCGTACTCCGAATGGCTCAGATTCCCTTCTCAACTTTGATGGTGCTAATGGTGTAACGGAGACAGCCAATACTCCATAGACGTGCAGCGAGATGAATATATTGTCGTGCGGTTACATAAAGTATTCTTGCCAACTAACAGTCCACTTAGTCCGTATCGTACTCCGAATGGCTCAGATTCCCTTCTCAACTTGACGGTGCTAATGGTGTAACGGAGACAGCCAATACTCCATAGACGTGCAGCGAGATGAATATATTGTTGTGCGGTTACATAAAGTATTCTTGCCAACTAACAGTCCACTTAGTCCGTATCGTACTCCGAATGGCTCAGATTCCCTTCTCAACTTGACGGTGCTAATGGTGTAACGGAGACAGCCAATACTCCATAGACTTGCAGCGAGATGAATATATTGTCGTGCGGTTACATAAAGTATTCTTGCCAACTAACAGTCCGCTTAGTCCGTATCGTACTCCGAATGGCTCAGATTCCCTTCTCAACTTGACGGTGCTAATGGTGTAACGGAGACAGCCAATACTCCATAGACGTGCAGCGAGATGAATATATTGTCGTGCGGTTACATAAAGTATTCTTGCCAACTAACAGTCCACTTAGTCCGTATCAGCCAATACTCCATAGACTTGCAGCGAGATGAATATATTGTCGTGCGGTTACATAAAGTATTCTTGCCAACTAACAGTCCGCTTAGTCCGAATCGTACTCCGAATGGCTCAGATTCCCTTCTCAACTTGACGGTGCTAATGGTGTAACGGAGACAGCCAATACTCCATAGACGTGCGTGCAGCGAGATGAATATATTGTCGTGCGGTTACATAAAGTATTCTTGCCAACTAACAGTCCGCTTAGTCCGTATCGTACTCCGAATGGCTCAGATTCCCTTCTCAACTTGACGGTGCTAATGGTGTAACGGAGACAGCCAATACTCCATAGACGTGCAGCGAGATGAATATATTGTCGTGCGGTTACATAAAGTATTCTTGCCAACTAACAGTCCACTTAGTCCGTATCGTACTCCGAATGGCTCAGATTCCCTTCTCAACTTGACGGTGCTAATGATGTAACGGAGACAGCCAATACTCCATAGACGTGCAGCGAGATGAATATATTGTCGTGCGGTTACATAAAGTATTCTTGCCAACTAACAGTCCACTTAGTCCAGTTATCGCCGTAACCCTCGCAGTCGTATCGTACTCCGAATGGCTCAGATTCCCTTCTCAACTTGACGGTGCTAATGGTGTAACGGAGACAGCCAATACTCCATAGACGTGCAGCGAGATGAATATATTGTCGTGCGGTTACATAAAGTATTCTTGCCAACTAACAGTCCACTTAGTCCGTATCGTACTCCGAATGGCTCAGATTCCCTTCTCAACTTGACGGTGCTAATGGTGTAACGGAGACAGCCAATACTCCATAGACGTGCAGCGAGATGAATATATTGTCGTGCGGTTACATAAAGTATTCTTGCCAACTAACAGTCCACTTAGTCCGTATCGTACTCCGAATGGCTCAGATTCCCTTCTCAACTTGACGGTGCTAATGGTGTAACGGAGACAGCCAATACTCCATAGATGTGCAGCGAGATGAATATATTGTTGTGCGGTTACATAAAGTATTCTTGCCAACTAACAGTCCACTTAGTCCGTATCGTACTCCGAATGGCTCAGATTCCCTTCTCAACTTGACGGTGCTAATGGTGTAACGGAGACAGCCAATACTCCATAGACTTGCAGCGAGATGAATATATTGTCGTGCGGTTGCCAACTAACAGTCCGCTTAGTCCGTATCGTACTCCGAATGGCTCAGATTCCCTTCTCAACTTGACGGTGCTAATGGTGTAACGGAGACAGCCAATACTCCATAGACGTGCAGCGAGATGAATATATTGTCGTGCGGTTACATAAAGTATTCTTGCCAACTAACAGTCCACTTAGTCCGTATCGTACTCCGAATGGCTCAGATTCCCTTCTCAACTTGACGGTGCTAATGATGTAACGGAGACAGCCAATACTCCATAGACGTGCAGCGAGATGAATATATTGTCGTGCGGTTACATAAAGTATTCTTGCCAACTAACAGTCCACTTAGTCCGTATCGTACTCCGAATGGCTCAGATTCCCTTCTCAACTTGACGGTGCTAATGATGTAACGGAGACAGCCAATACTCCATAGACGTGCAGCGAGATGAATATATTGTCGTGCGGTTACATAAAGTATTCTTGCCAACTAACAGTCCACTTAGTCCGTATCGTACTCCGAATGGCTCAGATTCCCTTCTCAACTTGACGGTGCTAATGATGTAACGGAGACAGCCAATACTCCATAGACGTGCAGCGAGATGAATATATTGTCGTGCGGTTACATAAAGTATTCTTGCCAACTAACAGTCCACTTAGTCCGTATCGTACTCCGAATGGCTCAGATTCCCTTCTCAACTTGACGGTGCTAATGATGTAACGGAGACAGCCAATACTCCATAGACGTGCAGCGAGATGAATATATTGTCGTGCGGTTACATAAAGTATTCTTGCCAACTAACAGTCCACTTAGTCCGTATCGTACTCCGAATGGCTCAGATTCCCTTCTCAACTTGACGGTGCTAATGTTGTAACGGAGACAGCCAATACTCCATAGACGTGCAGCGAGATGAATATATTGTCGTGCGGTTACATAAAGTATTCTTGCCAACTAACAGTCCACTTAGTCCGTATCGTACTCCGAATGGCTCAGATTCCCTTCTCAACTTGACGGTGCTAATGATGTAACGGAGACAGCCAATACTCCATAGACGTGCAGCGAGATGAATATATTGTCGTGCGGTTACATAAAGTATTCTTGCCAACTAACAGTCTACTTAGTCCGTATCGTACTCCGAATGGCTCAGATTCCCTTCTCAACTTGACGGTGCTAATGATGTAACGGAGACAGCCAATACTCCATAGACTTGCAGCGAGATGAATAAAAGTATATTTTACCTCTATTTACGGGAAATCGCTTTAATTTTATTCATACTTAAAAGTATCATGAGAAAGGAAACTGAATACAATTTTAAGGTCTACGTTTCTCAATATTATGTACTTAACTGTAAATTTGAGTACGTGTGTTTGTTATGTTCCTTTATAGATAAAATAATAAAATGAAAGAAAAGTATTTCACCGCATATAGTACGGTTTACATACATGAACATATTTATTTATAATTTTTACACTATTACCTGCCTGCCTAAATGTTAAGTGTAAAATCATGAATTAAACATCTCCTAGTCCATGTAATACCTTTGAATATCCAATCTCACATCTTAGTACCAAATGTTGCATTACTTAATGAATAAATTCATGTTAGAGTTAACTGGGATTTAGGTTAATTGAAGAGAATTTATTATGGTTATTTATTTTCATTTTTTTATTTTTATTTAATGGCTACTTGACATTGCCTTTTTCAGCCTTGAACAATCGATACGTCTCAGACGGTCTCAAAGTATTTCTAACTAAAACCATAACAGTAATTTATATGTTAAATATAATGCACTAAAAATTTACCGCTGCTAAATCTTACGCCAAATGCAAATAATTTAAACTACAATGAATTTAGGTTTATTTTTAGCATGATTTATATTAGTATTAGTACAAATCAGAAACCTACAATGTATACCGCCAAAAGTATATATCTCCATAACGTTTGGGCAACTCCCAAACCATAGGCATGGATGCCTATGAGGGGCATATCACTGAACGCAAATTTTGAGAAATGGCAGTTGAGCGTCAGGTATAATTTATTAGTGAGGAAGATTTTTGGAGTTGATGGAGCTATCTTAGTGTTAAAAGGCTGTTGCTAGCTTAAACATAAGGGCGTACTAGCCTGTATCCGATTTGACTGGAAAAGCTAGCCTTCCCGTCTTACATGCTAATATCACTGAGATACAGAACCCGCAATACCTACTCATGGGATCTCGAAATGAGGAATCCTCTTCTATGAAAGTATCTGTAAGATCCTATCACTCCGAAGCAAGCCCAAAAGTCCTTTTTTAGAATTAATCGCAACGAGGTATCTCTCCAGGTTCCCGTCCTAAGCAAACAAAAAAATAACCATGTAAAAAACAAATGAGCGGTTTTAATCAACCGCATTTCATCGCAATTCTCTTTATTTGTTTAAATGTATAAGCAGACTCAACAACAGTAACCACAAATTAACAGTAAAGCAAATTTATTCGAAATTAGTATTAATATTATAAACTTATTTAATATTAATAACCATACCTTAAGCGTACTAATTTAGTCATAACTACTGTTCTGCAATATGTATACGTAGCCAATTAATTAAATTCCTTATATATTGTGTGTGTGTGTGTGTTTTTATCATTATAGAACTATAATAAATAGTAGTTATATTGGCTTTTATTTAAGTTTTAAAGAGAATTATTTAAGAGTGATCTTTTTAAGTCTGGACGCGGCCAACCAGGAAAGCGAAATAATAACCTTAGCGTTTAACTCTGACAAGAATAGTTGCGATTTATCATAAATTAACATCAACTGAATACAATTTTACAATGTATTACGTTTTAAGATAATGTTAAAATATATATGTTTACATGCTTATATCCTCAAGTAAACAAATTCTGGATCAAATGATAGTATACTGTAATTCAATATTTGGATGTATTTTATTGATAGAAAGTTGGCTAATGGTAAGTAGTGACTATGTTGGTGCAGTTCAACTTTTTCCAGTTTGCGATGAAGTTAAAAACAGAATGACAGCGTAACTGTTTACATCAACAGACGACTTTCAGCTCACATGCATTATTTGTGGTGCTTTTACGAACTTGGATCGAAGTTAACAATTTAAAATCCAACATTTTCTTCTTATTTAGGTTAACCGGACCTTTGGCATTGATATATTGGGATTACAATTTTTCTATGTATTGACAAACGTACAAAATATTTAGTTCAATAAAACTGACACGAACAGCTAACAACTTTGTGTCAAAGTTACTACAAACAAACGTGTAACAGTAAAACAAACAAATAATTACTTTCCTAGTTTAAAAAATCTTGAGTGTCCAAAAATAAAAAAGTTATGTAATGTTTCAAATTGAGTACGTACTACGAATGAGTAGCTAACGCTTTAACCAAATATTTTACTATCGAGTTTTTTACTACATCCAGACAATTAGCCAATTTGTTATGTGAACAGTTTATTTATCGTGTTTCTTTGACTATTATACGACTATTATTCTCGCATTACGAAGAATGAAGGAGAGTATTTACAACAGTGTTATAAATGTTATTTAATGGGAAATAAATTGTTTTTGGTTGAAATTTTGCATTTATCTTTGTACGAAAAACCTATTAATCTCGGCTATCCGACTCGGCGGGAGTAACGGTTGGTGGTTCTTGTGGTCACACTTGGGGTAACTGTATGTAAGTTGCGTGGATGGGGAATGAAAGCTGATTAGGATAGGATAGTTTTATTAGTTGCGTGTTGTATCAAAGAGATTTATGTTAGAGTTTAATCAAAATGGTTAATTTTAATTATAACTGATACATATACATTATTATGTTACATCCAATATGTAATTAATTATTAAAGTGATTTAGTTTACGTGTCAGTTGCAATGTTATAATAGGTATGATTATATTTTACTTTGTTTTTTTTTGTTTGGAGGTTAAGTGGTAGAGAAGGCTTTTAAGTCCTAACTTCGCCTCTGTAAATAAAGTCATTTTTAATTTCATTTCATTTCATTTCATTAATACCGTGAAGTGAAGAAAGTATCAGTGCAGTAAAATATTTCGCATCCACAAAACATCGTTATCTGAAATACCTCACGTTCAAGGTGCCATTTATAACTTCACAGCATCACACAGTCTAAATTCTAAATTTCTCTAAATTCTGAAGAATTGCTATTACTAGAAAGTTCGCCAAGGCCGAAGTAAATTCGTAACCAAAATCTCTTCGTTAATATAATGATCTTTCATGTATGGGTTGGGTAGGTATGAGGCACTCAACAACAATATACCTCAATACTTGCTAATTTATCCACACTATGATACAAAACACCATAATGGCCTAAACTTTAGCAAAATTTATATTACTCTTTGGGCTGGAAATATTTTATTTCTGTATATCTGTCTTTCTAATTATCAGAGTTCTATCTGTCTACCTTTCTCCACGATATCTCAAAAAATAAATAGCATACAGATTTGAAATTTTACATCGTTGAGTTCTATTATGGTGTACGTCACTCCATAGAATTTAGCTGAGCGTTAGCGAATATTTATACCTTGGTCTTATGAGTAACCAGAATAGCAACAAAAAATCGCATAAATAAATGTATTAAAAGCTGAGTACAATAATATGACCGAAATTGGGTGATAAGATCTGATTTCAAAGCACTCACCGAAAGCTTTGTTATTAAAACACTGCTTTGAAACTGTAGCGTTTTTAAAGCTAGATTGGTTTATATATTTTTTTTATTAAAACTTAAATTAAATGAAAATTTTTGGGATCGAAATATTGGGCTTTAATTTTAGATTAGATTGTGAAAAGTCAGGGTAAAAACGAACATGTAATCCTTTGGCAAGTTAGTACTGGTAGTTTTAAATTGTTAGGAAGGCAGTCAACCTGCCTTGAATTGATTATAACTTGTTGCGACTATTGTTCTTATTGTTTAATACAGCTGGACCAATGAGAGAACACCGCGGATGTCCTGCAAAGTTAATTGGAAAGGGAAGTATTTAAGAGCCCGCCCATAATTTTCGCCCTTCTTTTGGTTATTTTCGTGTATTAAGTTAATTACAGTGCGCCGTGTTTCTTAATTTTTTCCGCGAGGGATTTTGAGGTAAGCACCAAATTTATTGTACGTTTTATTGAAATAATCTTCCAGATCTGATATTAAATTAATTTTGTTGTCTTTTTTATAGAAAAAAATTAAATTCATAGAAACTACAGAGCAATCTGAATAACTTATTCTCGAGGATCAATAGAGCATAATAGAATCACACAAGTTACCTTTGGTTCATGCTTGCAAGAAAAGTGAATTAAAATTGAACTTTGTTAACAACTTTAATTGAAAGTTGGAAATTTAGTAATTTATTAATATTTAATTGGAAATGTTTAATTGTGAATTATTAATTGGAAATTAATTGAACATTAATTGCTTGAGAGAGTTGTAATCTGAATTGCAGAGACTTGAAAGTTAAGGTTCAACTAATGTAAAGAGAAATTTAAATTTTTATTTTTTGAATTGAGAGTGTACCTAGAAGTGAACATTTTATTTTAGTTATTTTCAAGTGGTATTTGATTTTTATTTTAAAACCTTATTAATTTATTTTAGAAGAGAGCTCTGATTTTTGTTTGATATATTTTATTAATATTTTTTATTTCTTGCCAAAGGAACTTTTAAATTTAGTAAAAAGGTTTGTCAATTCTTAGTGGAAAATAGAGTGATGAAAATTATGAAACGTTGAACTTATTAATTTGCCAGTTTAAAATAAATCCATTGTTTTTATTTAGAACTGTGATTTTTATTTTAGACAAACCAGATAATATTTAATAGTTAACCAATTTAGAATATTCACTAGGAGCTTACTAATCAAAAAATATTTTATATCATCTGGGATGTCTCATTGATAATTTAAATATTAATACTCTGGAATATTAATATCTACAATCCAAGTCGTTATAGAAACATAACAGAACGAACAAAAACTTAAAAGCTTCTTGTGGCAAGGTATTTCAATAAAGGACATGTGCAGACTTAAATTCCGTATGAAACTTCATTTCTAAATGAAAATGAGTTATGTGATATATGTGGTTATGTTCAACCATGGAATTTGGGCAACGTCATCGAAACATATCAGTTAGTACGCTGAAAAATTATTTTTGTCAGCTGCGAGGGGAGGTAATTTTTTTCTGCACGACGTCTGTCTGTCTATCTGACCGCAGGACATATCAAAATGAAATGAGCTGTAGGCTACGAATGTTACACTCAACCTTAGCGAAGCCTGTTACCTGACAAATTTTTAGGCGTTTTACTAATTCGTATAAATACCTAATTAAGTAACGTGTGCAAATTATTTTGGTCATATACCAAAAATACATGTAGCTAACTTGAACATTAACTACAAAGAAACTAAACCAAAAATATTTACTTAACTTTATTTTTTACTTAAGTTTGTTTTGTACTTAACTTTATTATTTACTTAACTTTATGATTATCATAACCAATTTAAATTTCCTAGATCTTGAAATTAGTGGGAACTAACAATAAAACTCTACAATACAATAAAACGGTGAAGGCGTTGTTCAGGCTTTTTCTTTAGGGCTTCAATGCCAGGTAAATTAAATTACGTAAATTTGGATGTAAAAACTAAATTTCAATGTAGTAGGTTTTCACTTGTTTTGCAATAAACTAATAATATTGTACATTTTACTTTATTTTGCTTGTTTGGTACTTTAAAAATATTCAGTAACAACAAAAGTATAATTTTCTCTTAGAAAAATATATTACGGACAGGCAAATAACGATAAAAATGTTAACACAGTTATATATTGACTGTTACTTTTTGAGTTCTTCAAATTTAACGGGTACAGTTTTTAACATTGGTGAATACTTTGACATATTGCGATATACCCTTATATCATTATTTCCTTTTGAAATAATAGTCATTGACCCATAATATGCTACTCTAAACAATCATTTCAACGGAAACGTGTTTCAACTATTTGAACACAATAAAAGGAATTAATCTTTTTTAGGTTGTCGTAAAATAATAGTTTTTTTTGTTCAGAAGGTAGAATAAATATTTAGTAGATGATAGATAATTAATCATTTCTCTTATATCACTGAACTTTTATAATACTTGATCCATGTTTCAGCAGAATTGTCTACCTTCAAAGAGTGTGAATTATTTTTGTGCGATGATATTAGTGTATAAAAATATATTTCTAATAAATAATTCATATTAGTATTATTTATGATAACTTTTACGAGATGGCTAAAAATAGCATAAACGTAAAAGAAATGTCGTAGAATTTTCACACAACAAAGGTTACTTAAAATTTATCATCAAGTGTTAACATGAAATGCTATTTTAAAAGTCGCAACAGCATAACTTACGTAATTTTTTTACGTTATAACTTACGTTATAAATAATTATTTTACTTATTATAAAAGTAAAGACTGTTCTCTCTTATATAAATTTATTAACTTATACATTTCAGTTGATATAATTAGCTAGTTGAAATATTAAGTTTTAAAATTAAAGTACCAATAATAGGTAGCCCACAAACCATGGACTTGTTGTCTTTCGGTGGATTAGCATACGATTTCAATGCCATGCCGTTAACAGCATGTTTTACATAACTTTAATATGATCAGTAAAACAGAATGATGAAGGTTAATTGCTCTCTTAATCAAACTACAATCACATTCTTGTTGGCCCAACGGTCAAATGTATGAACGAAGTTATGTAGTGACGTGTACAGTAACATGCTGTCACCACGTGAAGGGTATTACACCACGGATACCATTATGCATCATCACGTCGGGTTTTTCTGTGGCGAATATAATAGCACAATGAACGTGCTGCCGGCACCGCACTCCATACTAGAGCGTCGACCAAGGGAACAAAACACTGTTGGTAATGAGTACCACTCGAATCAAGCTCTTTTAATCCTGGACGTAGACAAGGAGAAAATTGCCGTCAGTGATTAAAACTCAATTAAAGTTCCTTTAACTGGAGCGTAGACAAAAGGTGTAAAACATTGTTAGCAACTTAAACCTGCTACTCCTTGCCCCATCTATTGGAGGATTATAGCTGTTAAACGTGATGGGGATTCGTTTTTGGACTGTTCATGACTCTGTGCATTCCTGCAATCAGTGGTATTATAATCATGTAGCCTTAAATCATCCAGTCCCATGACGCTGTGCAACCTGTCCGAATACTCTTAATACATGTAATAAGATCAATATACTCGTATTTGTTTAACCAATATGTATGCCAAGTATTTCACTACCATCCCATAACCATCGTTGATGCTTTTAAGTAACGGTCATTAACAATAACGACATCTAGTATGGTTAGTAAAGTAACGCCTCTAGCATAAACGGTTAAATAACTCTAAATACTTTGAGGTTAGTGATATAAACCCATACTGTCTTGTTAACACATTATATAGCTCATGATTATAGAGGTCATAGGCATCATCGGTTATTATCATTCTTAAAATCATACAGAGAGCGATTTGAAAATACGTAATTTGCACCTATCTAGTCCACTATCCCCTTTAAGAAGTCTACAATCACATGGAGAGCCATTACTCTATACGTCTTTGAAATAAGTGACATTCTTGGTAAACCCCTCTCCTCAGAAGACTGTTTCTCTCACATGGACATCATTTGAAACTCACACTCAAACATCTAGATTCGCTTCATCATTAAAAACAGATATTATTATTATTGACACAGTACTCACTGGAAAAGTCCTATAAATCATGCTTTTTATTAAAGACGTAATCAGAAACCCCAACTTTGTAGCAGAGTAGTAACATAGAGTAAGACATAATTTACTAGAGATTAAAAGGTCTAAGTTTAGATATAACCATTGAGTGAAATAAACATTATCAAATCTTGATGACTATGACGAGAAACTACTATATAGAACACATGGGCCAAGTGACCTGCGCGCAGGCCGCCTTTCCGCCTTGAGCGAGCGAGGAGTCTTTTTGAAAACAACATTGGGCTTTCCCTTGCAGCTTATCCTTCGATATTTCTCGTGAGCCAAGAGGTATGCTAAGAACTGGAATATTTACTGATTTATTCAGTTTTCTTGTAGTTATATTCAAATAAAATGTGTTACGGAAGTTCAGTTCTTTTACATCAATCATAGAATGACGGCGTGTAGTTGGGGTCAATTTTCCATGGATGGCTGGTACAACCCCGGCGCGCGCCCAGATCCCTTAGCCCGTCTTTCACAATGTTCCCGTTTTATCTTCCTATGTATAGGTTCAGATTCCTTTGATTAAATTGAAAATTTAATTGGCTAAACCGCAAAATAAAATAAGAACACAACTAGGAACGCTGCAATAACTGTAATATATTTTTCTCTAGAATTGATGATTACGAACGTAGGAAGAAATCAACGTAGCTCAGTGCTTCAACTTCATGAGTAGCCTATCTATCTCTCAGAGTATAGTGTCGGTATTTCGCCAAGACCGTTCACATTGAAACCCATACGCTCCGTTACGCGTGCTCATATTTGGGACCGCATTCCAACAAGTATACGCCTGATAAGAGGATGATGACATTTGGATTTCCGAGTCAAAGCCATGTGTCCGAGTCTGCCACTCATAAGATAAAGACATGCCACCGGACCATGGCGATCGAATTAAACGGCATGATGCTACATTCGATACGGTGGCTGCGGCTTCTTGATTGGATTGTGGCACAGAAACACTCGACGCTGATCGTCTGCCGCTAGAAGCACTTTTACGATTTAAATGGTACGATTATAAATAATTTATACTATTGTATTTTAAATAATAAAATGTTTGTTTACAGTGAATTAGGATTAAGTGATAGGATAACTAATTCTCTAATATTCTTTAATAGTCCATATTAAGGCTGAGATTCCTTACGAATCTGCAATCTTTATAAAAATAAAAGATTTTTTGCTTAACTTATTTTAAACTATTACTAAATGTGAATGACATAAATTCTTTTTGCCATAAACTATTAAACTTAAATAATTTTAAATCCTACTCCTCACTTCTATTTAAAACTTAAGTTTGGAAAATTTAGTGTCCGACGATAAGGAGAATTTAATTGTAAAAATAATTACTTCGAAATCCATTTTAATAAATTAAAAACTTTTTGGTGATTAAGTAAAAATCTGATCTAAATATTAATAGTGACATTTGTATTGAACTATAAATTTTAATATAATTTTCTGTATTCATTTTTAAACATTATTTCAAATAAATAAAATAAGAAGTAACAGGAAAATTCTTTCAATCCAACATTATAATAACAAGGAAAAGGTAACTGTTGCAAAATAAATTCATAATTAAATTTCTCATCTCGGTCTGTCAGAGTTACATTGAGAAGTTTGATAACGAGCTGACTAATCCCTTCATATATCCTTTATAATCGGCAGCTCCGATAATAAGGGAGTGGATCATTTCGATTTCATAATTACTAGTTAATGAATTTCACAGATAAAGTTGTATTTTACGTTCGTTAACACTACTGTTATGGCCAAGTATCACTAGCAATGCCAAGCATCACTGAGTTTTAATTTTGAATGTTTGTCAATAGTGAGGTCAAATCGTTCATTCCACTCATTAATTCCATTCATTTAGCGTCGTATTTATATGGACTTTTAGGAACTGGAACACATGGTACATTTGCGAAATAAACAATATTTACATTTCACATACAAGGCAATCCGTCAATATTAAAGTGATGCCATTTATTAAAATAAAAGATCATTTATTAAAAATCGTAGTTTTTGTAGTTTTTATGTGTTAATTTGGGCCTTATGTAGACATTCATTTACTGTGTAATATAAAACTGAGGTTATCTATATTTTTGTAAATATATTATACATAAAGATAGTTAGACAAAGATGAATTAACAAACACTACTTTGGTTTTTAATATGTAGCATTCTCTCCAGGCAAATTAAAGAGGTCTGGGTCCTAGTTCCATCGGTTTTAATCGTTTGGTTCTAAAATATAGTATATTATAAAATGAATTAATTGAAATTGGAATTCCTATTTCAATATTATTAGAAGATATCGTTAATGTTGTACAAGAGACAATAAGAAAGAAACGCTATGAGATTTGCGTCGTTGTCAGTTCGTGCGAGATCTCTGGGTAGAACATTTCTAGAGACTTTGTACATCTGTTTCTTTTGGTCCAATGAGGAACTCTTTATATTGATTTTGGAGACAATAGGTCAAAATTAAAACTTTTTTCTTCTTTCTATTGGTATTAATGGAATTGTTATGAAAGGAAATAAATTTCAGCATAAACAAATGTGTAAGAGAACTCAGTACAATATTAATATATATATATATATATATATATATATATATATATATATATATATATATATATTATATTGTGGCATAGCAACACACCCGATGAAGTAACATTGTCTGTTGATAATACTCGTTATATTCTGTTCTTCGATATTGCGTTTTTTCGAATTGTTTTGTGTTTGCCATTATTTTAACTGCTACCATTACAACAGTGGGTTTGCACTGTAAAACGATAGAATGGTGTATCCGACACAGACACGATGTACCTTAGGTGAAAATCCTCCTAAGACGTCAAAGATGACAGTCCCTTCTCTACAACTGACAGACAGAGCTACGTGAGACAGGACCGCGACAGACAGCGTCATAACGTAAGACCAGTGTTATATTGCAGGAAGTGCGATTAGTAATTGAGCTTCTCGACACTTAATTGAGGCCGGCGAACCATTCGAGCGGGACGACGCATAGGATGTTGTGTAAGTTTCACCACTGGGTGACGCGGTGCGGTGCCGCCCAGTAGAATTGGCCTCAATGGACTTCGATGATTACTGATATGATTTTACTGATTGGTGATCATAGAATTCCTTTAAAATTATAACTACCTGTTTGGAACCCAAAATACGAGCAGCTACTTAGACTTATATTATGTATATTCCAATTACTACGTTTATATTGTAACGTTATAATGTTTACTTATTTTTTGATCGTTTTATACTTCGTTTTATTTTATTAATATTGAAGTATTTTATACTGCAAGCAAGAACGAGAAAAGAAATGCTGCTTTTATAGTCCCTGCTTGTTGGTTAAGACGTTTTCAAGCTATTGTATTTTCAATGAGGGTTACTATACGAACTCCTTATCGGTAGATCTAGTTCTTTGTCATTGCAGGAATTGTTGTCTGGGAGGCTGAGACTCAATTATGTAGTTTTTGGGAATTTGTATTCCAAATTTAAATATCTCGAATTTTCAAAGGTAATTAATCCTCATTCTCTCGAACCATGAGTAGTTTTGGCACGTAGCTTCCAACGTAGACATTCCACACTTGATCATCTAAATATTTTTAGGATTGTGCAACCTTTTCTCGTCAGTATCGACCCTCAACGTAGTTAAGGCTGTCGTTCTCTAAAAGAAAGATCTCGTGTTCGATACTCTGAGAGATCAGCAGTCCTTTTAAACGAGTTTGGACTTTTTCCTGTACACAAATTGGTAGAAAAGATTACAAATGCCTTTATTGCAGAAAGACATCACTATTAAATTGGTTCCTTTGCATCAGTTCAGAATTTAATGGCCTTCACAATAGTTTGTGGTATCCAACTTATCCAGGTTGAATATATCTTTCTATCCAGAAAGACCGTATCCTAGAACATTATTGATCTTGGGGGAAAATCTTTATCTCCATAACCCATTTCCTTCTTAAATGAGCTCCATGAATCTTATGACAAAATTTGAGGGTGATCCAAAAAGTTTAAAGAATTTAATTTTTACCGACATAATTTTTTTGGATTAAAATATTGAAACCAACTATTATAAGCGTACGTAAAAGTTAAACCAGAGTTAGTCAAAGACAAAATGGTGAATTCAATTTTTCTTGACTTATTAAGTGATAACATAGTATAATATTAGTTATATTTCTTAATCTTGGTTAAAACTTTGAGAAATAAATTTCAAATGAAAAATCAATAATTTAGTATTTTTACTCCTTTTGGCATCACTTGTTTAAGACTTCCACTAATATTTCGACTAACTACTAATTTATTCTAAAGAAAAAGTTTCTCAATAAATTTCACTAAATTAGTTCTCGACCACGAGGTACAAAATTAATGGTAATTAGGAGAATTTTTAAGATTTTTCACATTATTATGCACTATCTTTAGGTATTTGTAAGTAGAAGTAACTCTTAAAAGGAATATCTATTAGTAATCTAAAGATTAAGGGATATGTAAAAGGTAGTATATCATGTTTGTCATTTATATTGGGAAACCTTTCTTTTCCAAACAGCATTAAAATTGTAACTTCCCTTACGAAGTTATAAGTAACCCTTGTTAACATTTTATTTATAAAAGCCGACAACATGTAAAGATTAAAGAGCCTTATTCTTTTTTACACATCTATATTTAATTACATTAGCAGTAGCTCTTTATGTCAAGAATACCTGATTGTGAAACATAACTCTCATGCATAAAACAACAAAATTGTTTAACTTGAATAGTATATTATTTCATAGTAAATATTCTTTTTGTTATTTAGTAATTTTCTTTTAGTAAGATATTTTGTATGTGATTTATTAATTCTGATGATTAAATTGTTTTTGTTTAATATAAGCCACCTTAATAGCCTTATTTATATCAGTAAAGTATTTCATCATAAAGACTTGAATGATGAATATATTAATAACTCACCAGGTAGTCCCGTGGGAGAGTTATTACGAAGTTTCATAACTAACTGCAATAGTTATTACTTTACTAACAAGTTATGACTTGCTGTGATACATCATTTATTGCTACGCAGTCATTACCACTTTTACATTTCCTAGAATTAGAAAACACGTTACTGGATGTTTTTGCTTTGGTAAATACGAACCTTTAGTACACGTCGTTGCCATCCGAGGTAACGTAATATGTACATTAATTCAATACTGGATCCCTTCCTAACGTCTATTTTGTAACATAAAATTATATTTAGTACAAGAAACATTAATAAAATTATACATAATTGACTTTTATTTATATAAAACCGATACATTGGGCCTAATAGATGTTAAACTTTACATTTTGATTCCTGCGTAACTTATAATCATAAAGAAGGCCTACACTCGCTTTATAATTTTTTGTGCTACTTCTGGTAAAAACATCTTTACCAAAACATCGAAATTGGTAGCTAAATCTACAAAATTATTACTTATATACCTGTAAAACTTAATTAATCCATGTTTTGGTCAAATTATTTTCTTAAAATGTTTTAACGCCGAAATTTTATAGCCTTAAGGATTCAGTTTAACATTTGTCCTTTCCTTCGGAAAAAAGAGAGATTTGTTATACGGATTTTAATGTGTTTGCTATCACAACAATGAATACGAGATTGTATGCAACCTAATCGATACAGTAAGTTTAAAGCGGATACAGAAGTAAGTGGTTCTATATATGTTTACGTAAATAATTTTAAATATATTAGTGTCATTCAAAAAAATCAAGATTTCAAATATACAGTATACCTCCATTCATTAGTATTTCATGTATTACATATTACATGTTTAGAATATCATATGATGGTAACCAATTTGTTACGTATTGTGCAAACTTTTCGTTGCCATGATGGTTACCCTTAAGACCAATGTAATTACTCACTAAAGCTCAGCCAAATTCCATGGGCTGGCATGCACTATCATCGAAATCAATGTTCCCTATATAGAAATTACGCTGCATGCAAAATGCCAAGTCAGGTTACAAAATGTTAGTTGGTTTTCGATACGTGCGGAAAACCAGACGGATAGAAAAATATACAGATATAACTTAAATTATACGAGTTCCACGAGTGGCTTCACTAACGCATAATAAATAGACAACACATTCAAATACTTGTCTTTCTTAATTGTTTGCTCATTGAATATTTAATTACCTTTGTTTGAAGTTTCTAGAACACTTGGTGACCTGGAGCAACTAGAGGCGTACGTTGAAGTTATATTTTAGCAAAAACATCAAAAACAATAACAAAGGAGGAAACGGGAAAAAAATATAGGGAAAATTAATAACGAAGGGGTTGTGCTATAATATGGTTCTTTTGAAATTAACTCCTATATTTATGGATGCTATGTCTCTTTATCTCCCGAACAACCCACATTATATCTCCCGATAATAATAGTTAAATTCAAAAGTCATGAAAGTAGTTACTCTGTGTCATTACTACAAGCGCCAAATTGTCACTTTCACTTTTAAGGATAATTTTTTTTAAATAGCCTTTTTAGAGCGTAAAACGAAAAGTGTTTCTTGAAAGAGTTATGGACAAGGGTTCCTTTCACAATTCAGAAGCAAATAACCTACGGGAGACAATAACATCATGAAATCTATATTGATGTTTCTGGACTGCTTTAGGGCGAGACTAATTATTAAAGAAATTGAAGAAGAAACAAACCCCATGATATAGGACTATGCACTAAAGAACATTAAATTTTGCTTCTAAGCTGTACTTCCGAGACAGAATCAGCGCCAATGACTTGCTAGCTCGATGACTGGCTAGTGACAAGGCTTACATTGTTGGGTTCATAGCGCGGCGTCCCTTATTACTTTCGAACAATTTCTCTTATGTAACAATCCAACTCGCTACAACTGCAACAACCGCTAAAGTACGTGCCGTCACTCTACCGCCTTGCATGTTCTGGCAGCTTTGAAATACATCACCAGCAGTCTCGCGTATTGCTAACTTCTGTGAACAAAATGAAACTGGATTTCTTAATTATCCTTGATTATTCCTCTTTTAGTGTTCCTTCATTGTTTTTGGACGTATTTGACTTGAACGTGACCAGTAAATAACATAATCCAGAAAGTTCAACCCAAAACTTTAAGATGACATTCGTATAATTCATGAATCTGAAACTTACCGTCAAATTGTGAAGTACTCTAGGCTACTCTTTCCTTACCAAGTAGTAAGTATAGGGTAAAGGTTCCAAATTTAAAAACATATTCACACTAAGACTCCAAATAATGTGTCTCAATACTCTCAAACCTGAAACGAAAGGGTGATTTGACGACTGGTAAAAATGACGAACGCTGAGATTATGGAACTTGGCGTTTTCAAAAAGATAAATAAGTAATGCTTGTGGCCATCTTATTCATATACTGACTCTCAATAATGATTCTAATATACTATTAATGATTTTAAATTTGAGAATATGGTGAAAATATATTCACAAGAAATCAAAACTCAGTTCAATTACCATTTATTTCCCAAAACCAATATATTAAGGTCGTTATAAATTATCCCAGTAATAATAGAATATTACGTGCAGAATCTAAGCTATAATGAATAACACTGGTTATTTTTAATATAACCTTATTTTTGCCTGTACATGGTACGCAAAATTGCGGCTGTTGAAATAAGATTAATGATAAACCTTAAACAACCACCATTTTGTATAGGATTTTGCTTTACGAATTACTCTCACAAAAAAACACGGTGAGAACGTACACAAAAATGCACTATTTTTAATAGAATAGTTCCTAATAAGTAAGTAATACTTTTAAAATGGCACGCGTTTAGACATAGGCTTTAATTTAACATTTTCAATCACACTTATGTAGGCCTAATGTAGGCATGGGATGTTTAACAAAGTAGTAGTTAAGATTGTAACAAAGTTTGCATATTTTATAACCAATGGTTTGAATATATTAAAGTGTTTCCAGACATTTTACACTCGACAGGAAATAAGAGGCAACTTTCTTTTACAAGTAAAATGAACTCATGTTAATCTGCAATTGGCCTATCCGTTCTAAGCATGACGGCTGATAGATCATGCGAACGTATCTCTTGTTTGCTTGCAGCCTTTTGTGTTTTCTGCACATATTAATTTACTCATATTTACCCAAGTTTCAGTCTCTTCAAGTTGTCAGTAGGTAAAGTCATCATACATAAAGAGTTCGCATTGCGATGAATAAGATGAAGATTCCAGGAGACAGAATCCAGTATACTGTGATCCCCAGCTTCTTAAGGTACGTCCCAAAATTTAACTTAACACAACCAGACGGACCGAGTGCTCTTAACCACTAACTAAACCAAAAAGTTTCTTCGGTAAAATATAAGGTTCAATTTTCCATTTAACTCTAACGCTTAATAATCCTCCATATAAAATTATTATAATCGTATCTTGAAATATATCTCTCTTAATATAAACTTGTTTCTAACACAGCTTTCTAAATGTTATCACAATTGCTAAATCCGGCACTCATGTTTGTATTGATATGTTGCGTTAGATACCAAAACAGGATATTAGTAAATGTGACAATCTTAACTTGTTTGTATATTGTTAATCGACCTCATACAAAGAAATTTCTGAATACGAAGAATTTACTGTCTGTATTTGTATTTGGATGAGATTCAAGAAGAGATGTTAATTGACATCTTTCTAGCAGACCTGAGCTGAAACTGTCGTAGCCATGCTCTCAAACGACATTAAAGAGCCATTTGTGAACATTTTCCGACTCGACCGGAAATACCTTCTACATCGTCGTCGGTAGGGCGGTCGTGACATGTCGGTACACTTCCTGTTAACCTATACTCTAATCGTATTCTAGGCAATTTGTATTCATATCATTGTGGCGGATTTCCCTTTAGAATGGTTATTCTTGTATAGATGAAAAAATATCAATCTCTCAATGGTTTTATAGTTTAACATTTATTGGGTATAACTCCTGTAGGTTGTAACCAACTGCATTTAAAATGGTTTCTTTGTGCTCAAGTCTGTCCAATATAAATTATTCCATTATAAGATACAATGTAAAAGGGTTTCAAATAACACAAATTGTACAACAAATTAAATATAATTGTAGGACACAAGGATTAGAGGGCCACATACACTCATAATCTTTATTTCCTTCAGGCAAGGACGTTAGAAACAGTTTCAATAACAGTGGCTATTGATCAACAACAAGTGGATGTACAGTCAACATAGCTAAAAATGAGTCATTGTAAACTTATGGCGTAGCACAATCAAACAAAAGATTTAGTTACGCTACACATATCCGTATGATGTACCACTCTAAAAACCGGCTTCAAAGTTCAAAAAGAGACAAATTCTAAAAATGATCCGTCGGTGTCCTCTGAGGGGAATATCGAAAACTGGGTTTATATGACAACCCCTTTGATCTGTGGATTAAACTAAACACACGTTTCACAAAAATAACGGACTACGGGTGGATTCCAGTACCTGCTTCCAAGACATCTATTGTCTCAGATATTAGACTCCATTATTTTTTTGTGATCAGAGCCTCCAGAATAATGAGGTTTCGCGTGAGGGGTACTGTCTCAAGGGATGATGATTGAAATGAACCGTCATCGAATAAGGTTCGGTATTTATAAATACTGTTTAGACTTATTCAAACAATCATAAAGATAAAGAGTAGTTAAGGTCATCATATAAAAATGATTCTCACGGCTAAAAACTAAATACGGTGAATATGTTCAATTTATTACGTGAAATGCCATATGAAAAGGATTTCAAATAATAACAAATGACCATAAAAATAAAATACAACAATTGTAGGACACAATGTTTATATTTTACCGCTTAATCCCAAAACCTTTATTTTTCTTCGGTTACGCTCATTAGCTATGGTATAAGATTAAACAAGTGATTATAGAACCATTTACAGTTAGTATACGTAGAAGATGAGTTAATGTTGAGTCATTCTGTAGCTCAATGAAACCAACATTATTTTGAACCACCTAAAAATACCGAATGATATAAAATCCTAAAAATTAAATAATTAAATACAAAGTGACAAAATATAGCAACATCACTTCTAAAAAGAAAAACTTCTTCTCAGGGGGTTCAAATCAAACTTTCGACCAGTAGATTACGCTAAAGTTACTTTGCACACATGTGACGAAATATAATTTGATTCAATTACCTACTCCCAGGAATTACATTATTATTTGTGATCAGGGTTACTAGAATTGTGATCTTCCAGTGATTGGTACTACATTGGGGCATGATGTCCGATGTGAACCGTGATCGCATAAGATCACAGTTCGGTATTTAGAAATATATTTTAGTCTTGTACAAACAATAATAAAGATTGTGATTTTTGGTTTTAATTTATATAACAGCAGTAAATCACATACAAAAGTATTTTATTAAATACAGATAATGGCTTATAACCCGGGTTATTATTGGTTTTTGTGAATTCAGTTTTAGTACAATCTGAAACTAAGATTATAATCTATAAAATTAAAGCACTCAAAACCATTGCACGTAGTATATTATTATTTCCTTCGATTTAGTTCATTTTCTTTTTTTAATTAGTTACATTTTATTCTTGCATAATATTCACTTGATTTGACTTCCTGTAAAAGGTCATAAAAAGCAGGTAGCACCATCTCGTCACTGACAGAAAGTTTCTATTTACGACCCCTGTGTTCCTGCCGTGTGTCTGTTAAAGTGTAATCATTATTTAAAACTCGGGAAACACTATTCTACATTATAAAATTATATTTAAATAGAACTTTTTCATTTGAATTATACGAACTTTTTCATGGTCAATATATCAGAATAGTATATTGCACATCTTGTGTGCTAAAAGACTTTTGCATACTTGGCATTAAGTATCAAGCTATTATGAATATCAAAACCATATTATAGGTTTAAAAATATGTGTTATAACTCATTACACCAGTGGTTTTATGGCAACAGGAATTTGAACGTACTAAAATTATGTAGGTTGCTAAATATTTTGAATCATTCTCCTCTGTGTTACTAAAATAATGTTTATTTTAGGATTTTTCTTTTCTATATATTGACGTAGAACTTCATGCTGCATGTGATTTCGTTACGCAATTTGTAAATAAGTTTAATTGTTCTTCTGTATACTGCCAACAAATAGTAGAGATTGTAATTGAAAAGATCTGTGACGATTTTGTCTGAGGTATACAAGACAAATGGCCACTAATTCTAATAATATCATAAGGGAGTTACAAGGAATACATCCCAATAATACTTTATCGCACAGGATTTACCAAGGCAAACTTATATAAACCTATTTCACACAAAATAATGGTACTAATTTAATTACATCAGACACGTTATATTAAATTTGCTTCCAAACTTTGTTCTTTGAAACTAATGAAATATAAGATGGTTATATTGAGGCTGAGTTTTTTTTGCCAAATTAGTCTAAGTAGGTTCATCACCATATACACAAATGTGTGTGGTTACTCAATAGCTAATGTGGCTCGGGAGGATGAAAATAAAAACTAAAAATGTGGGGATGGATTATTTATGTTGATGATAGAACTATTAAATATAATAAGTAGGTGAGTTTTCTTGTTTATATTTTCCTGATTGTATAAGCATTGTATAACGCTGAAATAGTATCTAAAACATCGCCTTTACGTTTGTTTTTAAATAAGTACTACGTATTCAAATATCAGACAGCGAAGAAAAACTTGTACCTAAACATACTGAAATTATTTCCTAAACTGTTACTACAGTGTTGAACACTACTACAGATTAGTAGCAAACCTTAGTAAACTTGTTACTAATATGCAGCGTGTCCTACAATTTTTCTCCAAAAAGTATTTCATAAATTATCTGCAGTACGTACAGACAAAACTCGATACCTCTAACCTCTTTAAGTTTAATTCTTCGATATTTCAAAATTTTACCCATCCCCTTGAGAAAACCATTCTAATTAGGAAAAAACAATCATGGATAGCTAGAAATAATTTTACTACTCTATTTTACCTATTTAATTAGAATTTCAGAATATTATTAACCCTACATCCGAAGCCCAATAGTTAAATCAAACTTTCTGTAAATTGACGTTTACGAGTGGTGTTTTATCTTTTTAACTCGAATTTCCTTTTTAGACTTCGAATTCTCGAAACCTACAGCATATCCAACACACAGCAAAAGCACTAAACCCATAGCATACTGTTTGCTCTGAGGGATAGCAGTTGTTGGGGGTTGTTATCTCGAAACCCCAATACAATTTAGGCTTACAAAAGCGTGTTGTGACCTGTCGGTGGGTCATGTACCTTCTCCCTGCCAGTCCTATGTCTTTGTTCTTTGTCGTGCAAGAAGAAGGAAATATCTGCTGAGTTGAACATCCAGAATGGATGATTGAATCAGGCAATGGTTGAAGCTCAGGCTAATGAGGGTTCATGACAACTCTTATTGTTTTAAGATGCATGAATGATGTAATATTAGATCTCAGAGAAAACATAAACGTTTGCAGCTAACAACTTCAAATGCATGTAACAGCTAAAGGGTTAAAAGGTGGTGTGGTATTTTTGCTATAGCTATAGTTAAAAAAAAGGCAGTCCAGTAAAATTTAATCTTGCCGACTGCTTCAAGGGAGTCTTCGTAGTCAAATTAAGACCATCTTAAAAAGTCGTGAAAACTATGGTTACTCCTTAGTGAATTTACATACTATATATGTAAACACATAGAACCTATTTGTCAAATTAACTAAACGTATGATTGTGCTATCATAAAATAATGATGACACATAGTATTTGATTGCATTTGATAGGCTTAATCAATATTTCACAACATTAGAGACCAAGATGTTCACTACTTTAAGAAACCTACACAGAGGAATTTTTTTAATAAGAATATGATGGAGACCGTAAGAGTGCCGATGTAGGATTTCAGTGTACTCAATTCATTGGAAAACAAACAAACAAGGGCATTTTTTTCATTTTTAATATTATAAAGATGTAGGATTCCTATTTTTATATAATGTATTATATACTCGTAAACAAGGAGTTTATTGTTAAATTTAAAAATATGCATTATTTACAACATAAAATATACTAATATTAGGGTCGTGGTATCACAGAAATACAATGATATCTAAAAATTGTACCATTTAAAAACAAACAACTTGAAAAAGAATAATAAAAATGGCGATTTGTAAGGCTTTTCCTAATTACGTGAAGCTTAACTGCGCCGAACGTGGGACGCGCGCAATCTAGTCACCCCTGGGGATCAAGAAGGGATATTTTTGCCGCTTTCGTCTCTGTTTAAGCTCCACTCCTGTCCAGTCTAAAAACAGTAACCAGTCGTCCCAATTTTAGACCATCTACCTTCTTGTAATGGTACCAGTCGACATAGAATAAAATCACTTAATCTTCAATTCGCAAGGGTTCCCCCAATTAAGCTGGGTTTCATTCAAGAGGGCTTGGGAATCATTTAATTGCATGAATCTGAAATCTAATTGTTTATATTACTTATTGAAAAGTGATATCACACGTTACTATTATTATTTAGTTTCAGTTACAATTCGTAATTTTACCTTATGAAGGTTTAGGATTTTCAAACCTTACAGACCACCAAATTCTAATTTTTTACCACTAAAGGAAGGAAGAATAATCCCATATGTGATATGATTGTTTGCATTACTTATCCCCACACAGCCACTGTACTACTGAATGTTATCTTAATCGAACAAGTCTTGCGCGTTATCAACCCATATCCAACACATCAACATATTATGCACTTATCAACCATTTTACCGCAGTTTTCTTGTAAATTCAATGCTCGATCTAATAGTCAAACAAACAAAATTAACTGGTGACTTTTTAATTTAGGTTCCTCAAAGGGTAGTAAACTATAAACTTCGAATATATTTTTAGATTGTAATGTATAATTGCACTGATAAATTGTTAGTTTTGTTTAAAATACTCATTTGAAACTATATTCCAGTAAAACTATTTTATAAAAAAATTGTAATTCAGAAATAATTGTCTACTATCATGAAGATAATAAATTTGATAGTTATTCTTCCACTCATATTTTGGACCAAATTTTATAAGAGCGTTTAATTTTTTTCTGCGTATTTCATTAAGAATGCTATGCAATAACTTTGAAGATAGAATTTGTAATCTTCTTTAAAACTTAAATAGAAATCAATATAAACGTACCAATATGTTTTTAGCATCTATTTAGCATGAAAATCTCTTAAGGTTTTTACACGATTTATTCTTAGATTATATAAGTCATACTTTACTATTTGAAATATACAATTTTTATTATAGCAATATATTAAAGACTTGAGAAGGGAAGTTGTATAACAGTATGTTTTGCATACACTGTTACAGACGTCTCTTTATACATTCAGAGAACGACGTAATACATTATTGATGTAGAGTATATTTACATTCTTTTTTATATTATGTTTCCATCCCCTTTAAACGGTAGAATAATTTGTTATTGATTAAACATTATAAATATATGTCTATAAACAGTACAACAAATTTGAATATCAATGGATTGTTTTAACATATAAGATAATTTAAATAATTATAGAGAAATCTTAATTCAGTTTTAAAGATTGACTTATATTTTATTATAATTTACATTATAAGAATTGTAATATAAATGTATTATAATTTATCAGAATTAAATAATAAAAATGAATAATCAATACTATATCAAAGTACCCAAAAACTGTTCGTCTCTCAATTAAAAACATTTTCTTATTATTAATATTATGCAATATAAAATAATCCTTGGACACATTAATAAATTATAATCTCACCAAATATGTTCAACTGACTACAGAAAAATATTCTTTTAACAAACCCTATAGCAAAATATAGCTAACAAAAGACTTAAGACAATGATGCAACCATTAGTCAAACGTACCTCATTTAAAATGTGGATGGGTGAGGACAAGCAGATGAACCCTTTCAATTCAACTTGAAACAAACTAATCAAAGCCAAAATTCAGAGTTAGATTATATATTATTCCTTAAAATATACCGATACAAAATTCAATCAAAATTAAGTTATTTCCGCTTCGTTACGAAACCAATATCATTTGTTATTGTGCTTATTTTATGAAACCAAAGTGGTTGTAGGTTTACTCTCCTATTTTGCTTACAAAACTACTCTTCTCTTCCTAATGCATATACATGCAAGTTTTGGTTAAAATAACGTTTAGAAGGGATTCGTGCATGCAAAAGTCAAAGTCAAAGAATGTTTTATTTTACCAGGTGAAGTTAGAATAAAACTCCCTCTATCACTAAGATCAACGGCTTAGGTAACTTCTAAGCCACCAACGGAAAGCTCCTTTGGTCTCTGCATTTTAAAGTTTTGATGCAGAGACTTCAAATCTTCCCCTCCCCCCCAAATACTATTCTGGTGAAATGGACAATGTTGTAACAGTGACAAAAAAGATCATTTCTATTTCCTAGAAAGGTGTTCCTAAATCCACCTCTACACCTTTATCTATCAAAAACAAAACATAGTGTATCCATACTTTTAACTCATACCGAAAAATATTCATTATTATATATATATATATATATATATATATATATTTATATATATTATATATATATATATATATAAATTAGGTATCCCAAAAGTCCCACCCCCCCCCTTCTAACTTTCGAACGGAATTAAACAAACCAATATCCTTTGGGGGTAGTTTTATAATGACAAACGCTACATGAGAAATGGGGGGTTGGGGTTCAAGTCAAAATGTTTAAAGCTAAAAGTAAATTATCAAAATGGCCCCCATTTACTTCTTGGCGAAAATAAACTCTTAATTCAAATACAAAACAACGACTTGTAAAATTCATACAAAAATACAATTCAAATCACTTGAAACAATTCTCAAATTTTTGGAATGAAAGTAGGAATAAGGTATGCTTAAAACATTTAAAGAAATCAAACCAAACTGATTTATATCATGTAAGTACAAAGGTCATTCTGGATATAGGAGTAGAGTAGCTTTTATCTTTGGTTCAAAGTTCAGTGACTATGAGCACCGTTGTGTTCCAACACCAGAAATGTTGGAAAACGTAAGGCATTCATTTGAATCAAGACTTTATTTTTGCCAAGAAGTAAATGGAGGCCATTTTGAACATTTACGTTGAGCTTAAAAAAGGTTGAGGTAAGATTTAAACATTAAGTTTAATAATTTTAAGTTTAATTTAGCACTACTTAGTATTATAATAAACATGAGTTAAGAAAAATAGATTTTTTAGCGTAACTTTTCAATAAAACTTTCGCAAACCGTTGCTTCGTACTGGATTGAGATAAAGACCTCTAGTCTGTGACATTTTTATTCTTTTATAAAGACCTCATTTGATGGGGGTTTGCATTTAAACATTTTGACTTGACCCCCCATTTTGGGTTGAGGGGCTAAGTTCTCATGTAGCGCAAAAATCATCATTTGTCATTATAAATTTGTCATCGTTTGTTTAATTCCGTTTAAAAGTTATAACGTGGGGATGGGACTTTTGGGACACCCGGTATATTAGGAGTCCCCGACTGGTAAATATATAAACCATTTGGTAATTCCTGAATCCTCTAGAACTATACATTTTATGGAGCACCTTAAATTTCATCAAGTTTTATGTACAACTATTGCATTTTAAAAGTCAGTATCAAGTGCTATATAAAAGAAAACATTGATTCAGGAAATACTGTCATGAAGGAGATTGTGTAGTTCTTGAACTAATGAATCTAGGTTTATAACACATCTATATAACAAAGATAGAAGTACTAAAATCGCTTCCTAAAGATATAAATTCCCAGAACTATCAAAGTTAAGAGCGATACGGTTTATAGTTCGAATGATAGTTTCAGACGTTTTATAGACTCTTGAATATGCAAGTTGAATTAGCCATTGTTCATTTATATTAATATAAATATAAAAATGAATTTATATTTATATTACTATTATTATATTACTATTTCATTTATAGTTGTATAAAAATACAATGCCCATTTTATATTGCAACTGAGATCTTATAGAAACTCCTGAAACACATGAATGTGATACAAATTAACAACGGTATACATACTATATTACAAATAAAATACAGATTGTACACTAATAAAAGAAATGTTTACTCTTTCACGACTTACTCTTAAATGATTATAAAGAGAATAATTTAACTTCGATGAGTTACTAACTACCATAATCTTCCAAACTCAATTTTTCGATAATGGTCCTAATCACAAATGTATTTCTTCTGTTATTCGCCAAATGGAGCTTGATGGGGTGGTCTTGGCAGAGGCCTAAATGAATTTAGAAGAACGCTCTCAGAAAGATACTCGGAAATACTTTGTCTTGAGAGGGGTTATACTCATACACAGTGGTATATGAAGAAGAATAGATAATTAATTCCAGACATATAACTTACGTGTCAGAACATTTACATGACATTACTGCAATTTCACTTATGACATTTTTGCAACAAATTTAAACAATATGGAGTTCCTGTTTGTGACCGAATTGATTTTTGAACAAAATGCAAATGAATAGTGGTGTATTTGAATACGTTATAAATTGAAAACTATTTCGTCGTGTGCAAGAAATACTTCAATTCATTCCAGAAGAAAATGTTGAATCTAAATAATTGAGAAATCGAATTCCACCCTAAAATTAACAAAAATGCAATTTAAAAGGCTATAATAAATATACTAAATATGGACGCAAGGTATAGACCCAAAAATAGTGTAGTATTGTAAAGTGGTATAACTTCAGCTAACATAATTTACCAGGGGGATGTAAAAAACCTCATTTCCGCATAATTCTCTCCGCGTATAGGAAGGACATTTCCAGGATCATATGAGCTAAATATTTGAAATTGTGCATGCAATCAAATCAAAGCTTGTTACGCAGCACGTGGCGTGGCGTACTCCAAGCTTGTATGTTGGTGTGTAATCATTTATTACGTAAATGCTAAATTACGTAATAAATTAAATACTAATTTAATTTATTAATAATTTTTATTTTAATTTAAATTTAAAAAAAAATTTATTACTAATATAATTTAAATTTAATTACGTACACTTAATTAAAATATAACACCCGTAAAATACTCTTCAATGTCCAATTTTACTAAGCTACCATGACATTTAAGCTTTTTCCAGAAAACTTTCTATATCGATTTCATGAAAAACTAAACTGTGGAGTTATGAGCCAAACTCTAATTATGTGTGCCATGCAAATTAAGTTATGATTAGAAGGTTTAATTTTAGTAAGCTTCATCATGTTTAAAAATTGGTGATTTTAATATCAGAAAACATTTAAATAGGCATTAATAAATATAGAAGTAATTGAGTAGTCTGCAGTTTTAATAAACCTTATCTGTCAGATTGTGGGAAGATAAAAACGAATTCTTAGAATTTAAAACAACCCGATAGTTATCTTATTGAACTAATAATCTATTTAAATTTCTCTGAAACAATAACACTTAAGAACATGTACAAGAGGGAATTAATACAATAAACGTTTCAACTTTGATTTTCCGTAACAATTTAACACTCTGTTTGATTAAATGTTCCGAGATCCATATAGAAATACTTTTACTTTAAGAACTGTGAAGGAACCTAGTGAATAACATAATTACGTAAATGTGTATGTATTTATTTACAAAATGTAAACATAGAAACTAACTTCACTTTATCCTCCTCCTATGAGATTGTTGAAGTCGTAAACCAGATAGGTTTGCAGATAGTAGTTTGTAAAATAAACAAATCGAGCTCCAGATATAATTTTAACATCACTTTAGACTTTAACTTTAGCTGTTTGTCTCTTTAAATCCGACTGGAAGCCAACAGTGAAACTTTGTATCCGAAGGCGTGAGTAACACCCACTTCTACACATTCCTTCTTTAAATCGTATGTAAAGTTTGTAATCATCTCTCCTTGTTTCTATTTTTTTTATGTGGGACAGTATACCATTCATAAATGCTCCTTCACTTATACTCTCAGTTCTATTATATACTAATAATTTAAATATGTACCTAAAATTTAATTTATAAACTATACAAATGTCTTTATACATAAATTTTGGAGATGTTGGACAGTTAGATATTAAAAATAAAACGATGTTCACCGTATGAATATAGATCCTACCATTTAAGTTTGAATAGCTGAAAGAAAGAACCATTCTTTCAACACAAAAAATTATAGCAACTGACAGTAAAATAACAATCTGTGGAAATTCTTTTCTGGAGTTGGACTTAGTTCAATGCTCTGTAAAATTCTCACTTTAAATCCACATGAGATTCTTTAGCTGTACACAGGAATGTCACTGACACAAAATCTTTACAGGTTGTGTTGCGAGAAAACACATTTTGTACCTCGAGTATTCCTGATTTCATCAGACTACCAATTTTTAGTTAAACGGCTGCGATACCCTGTGCTTCGCTATGGCAGTAAACAAAGCGCAAGGTCAATCTTGGAAAGTGGTAGGATGAATCTAATGAATGACAGTTTCCACGCTTTTATCTGTTCATGTTTAAACTCTCACGTCAGCCGAGCAATAATGTAGCTTAAGGGACAAACATAAACATTGTTTATCAGAAGGTTTTACATAACGTTTTGTTTAATTTCAGTAGTTAACTGTGTGTATATCCAGAATTAGTATGTATTCAACCAAAATATAGGAAATGACACAGTAAACATAAATTGAATGCAAATCAAATAAATAATAAACACCGTTATAAATACTCATTCTAGGAATTAATTAGTTAATAGGTTTACGAGTGTTACTGAAACGCCTTCAATAAACTTAAGAATGCAATAACTATTCGGTGAATCACGTCATTTATATTCAGGCACCACGAGAATAGCGTAAAGAACAGTTTAGAATTTTAAGAAAATATTAGTGTTTATCAGAGATGTTTTTGTAAGACATGATTAGGAGAGCCGATAGCAAGTGGTCTAGAGCGTTGGACGTCTAGTCTGAGTTAAAGATTACGTAGGTTCAAATCCTGTCTGTGACGGCTGAACTTTTTATCAGTATTGTTGACTTTTCACTGTACAAATTATCCTGTTTATACTTTTTGATAAGATCCACAGGCCTACTAGAACATGCAGAATAAAGGTAAAAGGGGCTCAATCTCTCCTTAAAACGAAATATAAAATAATGTTTCACTTTGCTTCTTCCATGACGATTAAAAATGACAAATATTACAAGATTTTTTTATACAATTATTTTTTTAAAAGGCATGATATTCTAAATAAAATCGTAACAACGATTTGAATTTAAAATTGTGAATTCAATGGATTCAGCGTTGAAACGATAGTTACGTCGACAAAGCTTTTGTTTATTATGTTGATTGAAGATAGCTATCCACAGAGAGGCCAAATTATTTATATTTGTTTGTGTTTCAAAGCATTGTGAAAGGAAACATTGTTATGTTAGTCATGACACCGGTCACGTAAGCAAAAGAGTTTGATAGAATAAAATTATAAAGGCTGTTGCTACCTTGGACATGACGAAGGCTATCCCCTGGCCGCTTGGACTACAGTGGCTAAAAGAGAGATGACCTCCACCTAGGATAGTTTCCATAGCGACATGACTGAGATATGGTGTCCGCCATCGCTCATCATGGATCAACAGGAGGCGGTCCCTACCCCTAATCTTACCCATCCTGCATAGCCTGTCACTCCGGAGGTCAGCGCCTCTCACATACTTTTCCTGATTGAAAAAAAATTAAACTCTAAGAACTAACATTAAAACTTAATTCCTGTTTTCTCAAATCCACGTGTAAGGAACCACTAAAGTCCAGTCTACATGATTTCAAAACATTTTTCTATCTGATATACTACTTGTGTTACTGAATGTAGTAAGCATTGCTGATGAGTGGGACTGATGTGAATTGAATAAATATCTCGATGCAATAACCCTAGACGACCGTTTAATGCATCATAAAAGCTGTTTCTCTTCACACTGCCTTACTTCCCAATCCTATCCTGTTTCATCTATATATATAAAAATGAAACTGTTCGTGTGTAACAGCATCACTCACAAACGGCTGGACGGATTCGCCTAATTTTTTTTTTAATTTGTTCGTCTTGATCTGTAGAAGGTTATAGGATACTTTTTATCCCTTTCCCGATTCAGGATTCCGCCCCACTGGTTACAGAAATACCCGTAAGAAATGCATTGCAGCAAACATATGTTATTAAGTGAAAGAGTCTTTTCAAATTTTTAATCAGCTGTTCTTTGTAAACATATATAATGCGACAAAAAATTGTTGTTATTTTTGACAGTAACTAAGTAAACATAAATATATCATTGAAGCAACGATTTTGTCGGGAACATCTGCCGGGGAAGATGTCTTCATCCCTCGCATCCCCTTAATTCCATCCGACTTGCCATTTGAATTTAAGAGACTTCAGTTCCCCGTTCGACTTGCGTTCGCAATGACGATTAATAAGGCACAAGGACAATCACTTAACGTCGCAGGAATCCATCTGGAACCCTCATGTTTCTCGCACGGTCAATTATACGTCGCTTGCTCAAGAGTCGGAAACCCGAAGAACCTTTATATTTATGCTCCAAATAATACAACTAATAACGTTGTTTACCAAAACGCATTAAAATAAACAAAAAACTTTTATAATAGATTTTATGATATGCTACGATGTATTAGTAGAGCAATAAATTAATTGGAAAAACGTATAATAAAATTAGTATTTCTTTTCGATGCTTGATTGATGTAGCCCTCTCTACTGCCACGCGAGCGGAGCCGCGGGTTTAAGCTAGTAGCACTTAAAATATGCATAATATTAAAAGGATCATCTCAGAGTACCAATATTGAGCAATTACGACCTTCTAGGGAGTTTTTATTTAAATTATGTAAGTATCTACAGCCATGCGTAACTTCTTTTGTAAGTATTAGAGTATTATATATGCAATAATAAGAAAGTCAAATGAAAGATGAAGACGCATTTCAAGTGATCAATCAACCAAATAAAGGGGAATCTACCGAAACCTGTAACGCTTCGTTCGACCTGCTACCTTGCGGCTTCCCGAGGAAATCTTTACTGACCACGGATAATCACTTCTTAGATCATTGATGGGTATCGAGAGAAGACAATATCTATCTGCTGTGATCCATGAGCTTCAACATAAGTAGCACTTTCATGTTACAAATCCATATTTATTCCTGTTAAATGTGGTGTATTTCCGGAGAAGTAAACAATTCATTTCACACAATACAAATTCTATGTACGTTACTGTTGTAAGTTGTTTGCTCAGCCTCAGTAATTAAAGTCTTCATTTAATAAGGATTCGTCTCGCGAAACGATAAATATAAACCCTTAATAATACTCCATATCGATATAGTAGTAACTTGAAATACTTTTCTGCTAATACAAACTTTTGAAACTCAAGTTGAAAAACTTTTCCACAACTTCTTAATCAAGCGTTTATGTTCATGTTCTTTGTAGAATGTGAAGCAACAAAACAGTATGTCAGTGATGCTTTCTATTTTAACTTATATAATATCATTTGACCTCATACTAAGGAGTTTCTGAATATGATGAGAATCCCTATTATAATTTGTATTTCGTTGCGATCCAAGAGAGGAGTGTTGTCATTAAATGTAATTGACATGTTTCTTGGAATCCTGAGTTGACTATGCGTCGCTGCCGGCGCTCTCAAAGACATTAATAAGCCATTTGTGAAAATCTCCAATACAACCGGGAGTACCTTCTTCCTCATAAAGCATAATCAAGTAAAACGTTGTTTTAACCGTCTAAGCAGAACCGTGCGATATAGCATCCTAAAATTTTTAAAAATCTGCTTTTGGAGTACAAAAGCGGGCAAAATCTAAAAACATTTCGTCAATCCTCTGTAGAGAGAAAATACAATTATGTTTTTATCTGGAATACTATTTGAACGTTTGTTTCAAGCAATGTATTAGCTCGAAAAAATACTAAAGCACTGTTGTAGTTAATGTAATACTGATACAAAGTAAACAGTGTAATATAATCCTATAGCTAACCATTTTGTAAACTGTTACTGTGAGATCGCAATGACTTGCTAATCTTCCCATTAATCTTTAGGTGCTATAGTTTTATACGAAAGAGCATGGCAAAAAATAACTACAGCGTATTTATGAAAGATTGCATTGTTTTATGGTTATAATATGACTATAGATACAAGAGGAAGTACCTCGTTTGCATTATTGCAAATAACAAGTTCTGTTAGATGTATCAGCTGAAGGGTTAAATGGTAGGGTGGTATCTTTGCTCTAGCGTACACTACTTGTTATGTAAATTGAGCTGAAACCTAAATAAAAGTCTGCTGTCGCTTGAATTAGATGCGTCACTGACATGAAATAAAAAATATCAGGTTTATAAGTACTTAATATATATATTCAAAATTTACTTTTATCACTTATTGTAATATTTATGAACTGGCCTTATTTTTTATGGGTGGGAATTAAGCTATTTTTAACCTTGCATAATTGTGTCCAGGAATTATTTTGGACAGAAAGAGATAACATCATCAATGTACACAAAAAAGCATTAGCAATATTTAAAAATGTACTACTAATCTGTATAGAATAAAATCGCGTGATCTTCGATTCGTAAGAGTTTTCAAAGTTGAGCTGAGTTTCATTCAAGAGAATTTGGGAATCTGTTACCTGCATAAATGTGATATTTAAATGTGTAGCATTATTTATTTATTGATTAGAGAAATGGTGGTTTTATAAGTTAGTGCTATATATTTAATTTTTATTATAACATATAATTTTACCTTAACAAATGTTATAACCAATAACTAAGGATCATCCATATATGATTGTATGAATAATTTGACTCAATACAGCCACTCTGCTATTGAATTTATTTTAATCAAACATATCTTGAGGGTTATCGAACAATAACCACATTTACCGCTTTCTCGTAAAGCCAGTGCTCTATTACACGTTACCATTAACCAGTAACCAAAACACTGACGACTTTTAATTGAAATTGCTTAAAGGGTGGTAAAATATATACTTTGAAAGGAGTGTAACGTATAATTGCATTTATTAATTATTATTTTTGTTTGGATTACTCATTTGAAAGTATAATCCAGTAAACATATTTTATCCACAACATTTGATTTTATAAATATTGTCCACTATACTCAAGATTATATATTTCATTATTTTCTTTACATTCAAATATTGGACTAATTTGTTTAGCAGCGTTTCATTGTTTTATACGTATTTCATTTACAATTCGATTCAAAACCTTAGGACAATAACAATAATAAATCAATATACAAGCAGGTTGTCACGAAATATTTACTAGGAATAACAATATCTTTTAAGGTTTCTTAAGAGTTTAAATGATTTATTCTTCAGTTACTTTAGAAAATGTCATTACCTATAAAATGTTATTTAATTAAACCATTATAATAAGGACTTCTGATAGGAAGTTATAAAATAGTATGTTTTACGTACACTGTTAAAGACATTTCGATGTTTCTTCAACGGCAGAATACATTATTGATGATGTAAATTATATTTACATTCTTTTTTATATTTCTTTCTCTTTTGTTTTCTGCGTATTTAATTAAGAATGCTATTAAATACCGTAGAGGATAAAAATTTAGAAATTTTCTTTAAAAATTTAACAGAAATCAATATAACCGTACCAATATGTTTTTATTATATATTTAGAAGAAAAATCTTTTAAGATTGCTCAAGTTTTTAAACGATTCTTGTCTTATAAAAGAAATACTTTGCTATTTGTAATATACCATAGACGTAATACATAAGTTGATTATAGCATTATATTAAGGACTTGAGAAGGGAAGTTATAGAATAGTACATTTTACATACACTGTCACAGGCGTCTCCTTATACATTTAGCAGTAATACATTATTAACAATGGATCTTATATTTACATTTTTTTTTTAATATAATGTGTCCATATCCTTTTCATCGTTAAAATAACTTGTTAAAACATGGATGGAGAATGTATGAAACGATACAATAAAGTTTATATCAATGGCTTGATTTAACGCAAAATAATTTAAAGCATTAGTGAGATATCTTCTTTTTTTTGTTTTTTATGATAGAATTGCTATTTTATTAAAAACTAATTAATAAAAATAAGCAAGCAATAAAAGTGCTAAAAACTCTCAAATTATATCCATTTTCTTGTTTTTTATGCAGTAAAAATGATCCAAGAACACATTAATAAATAATAATATAAAAAATATAATATTTAATAGCCCACTACAGAAAAATATGCTTTTCTCAAACCCCATAACCAAATATAGCTAAAAAATATGTGCAAAATATATCAAGCAACCATTAGTCAAATATTGACATGGGCCATACCTTATTTAGTCGAGGGAATTTTTTTAAAACTGTGGCATTATTTTCCAATTTGCCAGCCAAAGAACATCCTATATTTTCTTTCATGTTCAATAGGAAACAATATTTCAAAAGTTTTTATTCGTAACAATATCTTTTTATCTTATTCATCTAGGGGTTACAACCTATTATTTTTAAAATCTTATTCCATAATATAGGACAACATTAGGTAATTAGTTTTAAATCAAATTAATAAACCAAATGAGCGATTTACTGTAACGTTAATTATGGTGTTTACGATTTGACAGCCACTAATACTATTATTTTTAATTGAATGGAGATATAAATATGATCATTGGAGATATTTTGGTCTTTATGGATCTTTATATTCACTTGTGTTGCTGTGATATTACCGTATACTCCACAATGCATTGCACAACTTTCATGTGAAGGCCTTAATAAATATTTTTAAATCAAACGAAAACAAATCTATCAAGTAAATTGACTTAGATCCCTGAAATTATATTACTTTTCAACTATATCTAAAGGCTAAAGAACGTAGCAATACTTACAACAATAATCTTAAAATCTTAAATTACTTTGGTAGAAACAAAATTAAGAAGTTAATGATTTTAATAACTTTTTAAAAAGGTTTTGTTTGGTCTATATTGTGCTCGCATAACAAATTTGACTAACTTCTCTCTTTAAAAAGCCGGTGGTAAAGTGATTAGGGCTGGTATGTTATTTAAGATATGTGAAAATATTATTCCCGTACCAAGTTGGTTTAAATCACTTATTTATTGGCTTGGTTAGTTAAGAAATTACTAGTTATTGGATTAAAAATCACTTATTTATTGGCTTGGTTAGTTAAGAAATTACTAGTTATTGGATTAAAAAGTCTATAGTATAGTATAATTCATTAATAATTAAGGGTACTCAGGGATCAAAAATTCATTTCTCAAATCCATTAGTAACTCATTATTTTGTTTTCTTACTAATACAATAAAATATAACATTGGAAAGCTTGTAGTAGGCCACTCCCCTGGAAATTTAGATTTATGAAGCACCCTAAATAATTAAAAATGTTGTAGATTTATTGAACTAATGAATCTAGTTGTATAACACAACTATGACAAAGATAGAAGTAATGGAATGGCTTCTTGAAGATATAAATTCTCAGTAGTAGCGAAGTTATGAGCGATATGGTTTATAGTTCCAGCGATAGTTTCAGACATTTGTTATTGTCCCTTGAAGATGCAAGTTGAATTAGTCACTATTTATTTGTAGCGAGATAAGAAATAAAAATACAATAAGCATTTTGTGTTGCAACTGAGATCATTGAAAGACTCTTGAAACATTTGAACGTGATATAATTTAACAACGTAGTACAAAATGTACAAACAAAAATATGCCCCGAAATAGGTAGGAGTGCACACTATTAAAAGAATGGTTTGTTTTTTCAAGTCTTATAATAATAATAATGTACTATAATTCAATTACTATACGAAAAGTAATATGCATAAAATGAGTTCGTCACTAACATAGTTTTCTAATGTAATACATAAACACTTCCATCCTAAAGTCACCAAGTTCTCTAATTATTCCAAATAAAAAATTCCTTCTTGATTGCTTTAATCCTTTACTTTGATCACTGGGCGTCATGTGATGTGGCTGGCCTTCCAGCATAAAATACCAAAGGTGAGACCACGAAATGTTTGCTTCACGAAGAGCCCAAGAAAGTTACTCGCTTCACGAATCTTAGAGACACGAAATTTTTCACCAAAGCCTGGTGGCAGAACTCGCGGGAGTTAGCTCCGTAACTGAGAAATGCCGATTCAGTTTAATTTAATTCACCACACTTATACCTTAAGCAAGTATCTAACTTAGCCATGTAAAATAAAACTTTTCATATATTGCATATAATACATATAATAATACTTATTATATGCAAATAGCAATAAAACATAATGAAAATATCTTCTTTAAACCTCAAACTGTGAAGTTTTGTTGTTTAACCAACATCCCATACAAGCAAATTCGTATCTGAAATATTCTGTGTAGGGACGATTTCATTTGCATCAATTCAATTTCATTTTACATGCTACATTAAAATAAACTTGTTATTAAAGAGAATTACTATGCAGATGTTAGATTATAATATTTTCAATACTTAATGGAATTATTTGCACAAGTTTTACTTTTTCAAAAACCCCCAAAATCCCTTAAAAGTGTGACATTTATCTGCGTACCCTCCAACTGTGACTGCATGTAGAGTTTTGTCGCCGTTTAGCCTGTTTTTTTATTTTCTCTAGCGTTCACAGACAAAGAAACACGCTAGTAGGCGCGGTGACTGCCAGGCATTTCCAACCAAATAACATGTTATTACAGTAAATTTTTTCATTTATATTTGAAGATTTGTTTGTAATCATATAACTAGGAAGTTGTACTAGTACGAATAGTTGCATCAGAATTGCAAGTAGCTATAATTGTAGACAACGACTTTATAGTGAATTCAGTTATGGATAAATTAAGATCTTGTGAACTCCCAATTATTGAACAAGCATTATTGTAAACGTGATATATTGTTTCAATTTATACTATCTGCAGTGATTTGTGGTTTAAACTAAATACCTAAATTGAATCTTGCTTTACCAGGCATATATTGGAGATCCATTATTAATCTATTAATATTAAATATCTATGTCAAAACCAAGTAATTAAATTGTACCAAACACCTAATGACAGATCGTCATAACATATTAGTCAAAACTAAAGTATTATATCGTACTGCTTAGTAATAAACTTCATGAAACTATTCTTCTCCATCCGTAAATGAACTGTATTACGTCACGATATAGCACTACGGTCATATCAGTGCAGAAACCGATAGATAAGCACAACAAAATCGTAATTTAGTTTAATTATATCGTTACTGGAATTAACATAAAAAAGAAAACGATTATCAGTTATTGCTTTAGATTATTGCATTTGCGTGTTAGTTTTATTGGTAATCCAAATTAGAGGGTATAATATCCAAAAATGTTTTACATCACAAATAATATATTTTTGTACTCACACTCTTCAAACCAGTTTATATAACCTGAATAAAAACTGTATAAGAATGAACCACGAAGAAAAATACCAATTATTGTAATTATATAGGTATTTGCGTAAGCGTCAGAGAAGAGGCTGGAAAAATTCTTTCTCTCTGGTTATCTGCCTCTCCACACAATATCATGAAATGAATTGAAACTTTAATAAATTGCACAAATAAATCAATATCTAATTATTTAGTTACCGTATTCATAAACAATAAACACAGTAACTTTCCTACATTTCAACAATTCATCCCGTGAAATTGATCACGTCATAAAACAGACACTGTTGTAGATAGTAGTTTGTAAAGTAAACAGATCTAGCTCCAGATATACCTTTAACTGCACTCTACACTTTAACTTTAGACGTTTGTCTCTTTAAATGCGACTGGAAGCCAACACCGGTACTTTTTATCCCGAAAGCGTGAGTAACAGCCACTTGAAGACATTCTATTCGTTCTTTAAATCCTATGCTTGTATTCTTACTTTTTAATATGTCTACCTAATCTAAAACGTGCGGTCGCTTGGCATTCGTGAACGCCTCTATTTTTATTCAGTTGTATTATATAATACTAGTGTTGTAAGGTCTAAGTAAAGTTACATCTACAAACAAAGCTACCCTTATATTTCTTTTATGGCCAAATTAAATATAGACAGAGGGTACTGATACTATAACATTACCTGATGTTTAACATGTTACGTAAAGAGACTTACCCTTACGTCATGATTTAACATGCAGGTTATAAAATAGGAAGGAAAGAGATGCTTAGAACAAAAATTACACCACCTCAAGCATTAATGATTCTATACTGGGTACATTTTTTACTGAGGCAGTGAACCTGTGGACCTTTTATTAAAGTTGGACACAATTCACTCTTCTTTAGAGTTCCCATTTTAAATACTGAGCTTTTACCATACATTCACAGGTTTTTGTGCTGCAGAAACAGAGTAAGTTCCATCCGACTATCACTTTCAGTTTAAACACCTACAGTATACTATGTTTCGCTATGACAGTAACCAACCGCAAAGTTAATATTTGGATAGATTTAATGAAAGGCTATTTATCCCACGGCCAAATGTTGTTGTCTGTTCACGTTTTAACTCTGATAATAGTCAAGCGATATCGTTACTAGAGGGGTGATAAGTGTTCTCTTTGAGCTCGTTGTATTATGAACATGTGTTGTAGATTGTTAATCAGAAATGTATTGAGTTTATACAGGGTGTATATTATGTCTGGAAACACCCAAATATATCCTTTAATAATTTAAATATAAATTTGAAACCTCTTACAATCGTGATAGAGATTGGGCATCTACTTTTTGGAACAATGTTTTGTTATGTCACACCAACGGGGGACGTCCTGCCGAGGGTATCGTGAATATTCTTAATGGAAGCCTATACCTTGTGATACATAATTTTAAAGGTAATAGCTTACTGAATTGAATGCCACAAACCGCTCAAAGGAATTATTCTATCAGAAAATAGAGCATTTTTAGTATTGAAAATTTACTGATGTTCAACAATGTAATTTTAACATGGTTCTTGCCACAAAATGTGTTACACTAATTTTTTAGCATTTTTTAAATGTTCAATTAAAATAAAATAAACAATTTATTTTTAAGCTGGTTTCATTAGTACAAATTTACCAGTTTTTATTACAATGAATAAAACTTATGAGTCACTTTCTCTGATTACTTATGAATCTGTACTTGGTGTTTTCCAGTCAGCAGGAAGGTTTAAAGAGACAAAGGTCACTAGCCTATGAGAAACATTATTGTGTTATTAATCATCTGGTCTACAGGTTTCAGTTTGTTGAGCATGGAGCTTTCACTAGACAGGTCTAAGCTTGGGAATTACAAATGGACAAAGGTCATATCATTCCTGTCGAGTTAATCAGTGTCTCTGAAGCATTGCGGTCAACAAGTTATCTAATTACAGTAGTTCAGTTTTTATTTGGCATTTTAATGGAATTGTCTGAAAGAGAACGAATTACTCTGTTGATGATGCGAGGATATGGCGATCGTCAAAGATCTTATCGGGAAGTTTGTAATTTGTTTAATGACACTTTCCCAGAAAGGAATCCCATAAGTGTTTCAACAATATCAAAAACTATTGAGCGTTTTGAAATGACAGGGAGTGTACGTAATCGGCCAAAGTCGGGTAGGATACAATCTGCAACAGATGAAGAACATGCACTATATGTTTTGCAAACATTTATTGAAGACCCACATACATCGCTCAGAAAAGCTGCACAGCAACATGATATGCACCCTATGTCTGTGAGTAAGATTTTGAAAATTAATAAATACAAACCATTTAAAGTTCATTTAGTCCAACAGTTAAGTGAGGATGATTACGACAGAAGAGTTGAGTTTTGTGAACTTGTGATGCGCAAATGTGATGACAATAGAGATTTTCTGACCAACATACTATTTTCTGATGAGGCAACTTTTTTCATAAATGGCAATGTTAACTGGCACAATTGCCGTTACTGGGCTAGTGAAAACCCACATTGGATTACTGAGTCCCATTCACAGCAACCACAAAAACTGAACGTATGGTGTGGAATTTTAGGTAACAAAATTGTTGGACCCTTTTTCATCAATGGAAATTTAAATGCCGAACTTTACTACAATATGCTCCAAAATGAAATAATCCCAGCTATTCAAATTGCATCAGGAGAATACTTTGATAATGTATGGTTTCAGCAGGATGGTGCTCCACCCCATTATGGGAGACAGGTAAGAGAGTATTTGGATTTAAGGTTTCCTCATAAATGGATTGGCCGAAGAGGAGAAATCAAATGGCCTCCAAGATCTCCGGATTTGTCACCAATCGATTATTTCCTATGGGGTCATTTAAATTCCAATGTTTATAGAAGAAAGCCTCATAATTTGGAAGACCTAAGAAACAGGATTATAGAGGAGATTGCTTTGATAACTGAAGTAATGTTAGGCAACTCTGTCGAATCATTTTACACAAGATTGGCTCATTGTCAAACCGTAGAAGGAACACAGTTCGAACAATTGCTTTGACACCAAATGCAGGTAAAACGTTTGTTGTAAGACTTTTCTAACAGCATACATTATTTTTTATTTGTAATAAGAAATCAATAACATAAGTATTTCCATAATTGTACTGTAATAAAAACTGGCAAATTTGTGCTAATAGAACGAGCTTAAAATGAAATTTTTGTTTTATTTAATTGAACATTTAAAAAAATGCTAAAAAATTAGAGTAACACATTTTGTGGCAAGAACCATGTTAAAATTACATTGTTGAACATCAGTAAATTTTCAATACTAAAAATGCTCTATTTTCTGATAGAATAATTCCTTTGAGATGCGGTTTGTGGCATTCAATTCAATAAGCTATTACCTTTAAAATTATGTATCACAAGGTATAGGCTTCCATTAAGAATATTCACGATACCCTCGGCAGGACGTCCCCCGTTGGTGTGACATAACAAAACATTGTTCCAAAAAGTAGATGCCCAATCTCTATCACGATTGTAAGAGGTTTCAAATTTATATTTAAATTATTAAAGGATATATTTGGGTGTTTCCAGACATAATATACACCCTGTATTGTTAGTTGAATTAACAAGTTTTATAACACAAAGTTGGTACGAAGAAGGTCGTGTTCACAGTTTATTAGACTTTTATATAGTAATTGGCGTCGAGAATGAGATGGGTTCAGTTCTACTTCATTGTTACAGATGCCAATACTAGATGGATCGAAACCATTCCCAAAAAATAACATCAGAGTATTTCAAGGCCTTTTGCAACATTTTAGATTCGAGTGGTCTTGTTTCAGTTTATGTTCTAGAACTTTCTTCAAGACAACTTCATAGCAGATAAAAGGACGGCACCCTATCATCCCTCTAGGAATGGCCAGGCTGAACGTACTGTTCAGAAAAAAAGCACATGAAGCTATAAAGAGTGCAGAGTCTGGTGATATCCATTTCAAAATCAACTATCACCTTACACATGTCAGGACAGCAACAAACAACACGGGTCTGTCTCCTTAGAAAACTATGTTTTCTTGGGGAATATGGACCATTCTGGGCCGGCTGGTAGGTGTAAGGAGATCGAAGGCCAACGTAACAGGAAAGTAAATAAACAAGTCAAACTTACATTTCTATATTCATTTTATATAGAATAAAGGTAAACAAAACCCATATTTATCAGTAGCTTTTATGGAATTCTGTTATTTATTCCAGTACTTCAGCGTGAACTTATGGAAATAATACGTAGTATATATCTGGAAACGTTCAACCGATATTTATTAATAGATGCAGTAAATAGAAAAACTATTTTAATTTAAATATATAAAATAAACAATTCGCGCACTACCACTCTTTCGGAAATTAGGGCATCTATTAGTAAAGTGGTTTGTGGGAGTTATTGAAACGCCTTCAATATCTTGCAGACAATAACATAGCTCTTTAGCAAATCACGTTGTTTATTTTCAGGCACAAGTAGCATGGCGTAAAGAGCAGTTATATTATATCTCGTACCTTATTGTTCTAGAACTGGGGCTAACATAAAAATTCTATGGTTCTATGGATTATGGAGTAAGTAAGTAAAAAGTAAGTAAGTAAAGTAGTTTTATTTTACCGAGCGAAGTTAGGGCTAAGAAGCCCTCTCTAACACTTAACCTGAGGACCAACGACTTAAAGGTGATTTCCAAACCACCAACAATGGCCGGGCAGACGGTGTGCTTGCAAGGACAGGATCGCTCAGCGGTCACCCATCCAAGCAGCAGCCAAGCTCGACGTTGCTTGATCCGGTCATCTTGTGATAACCGTTATAACCGCTACACTACGCCTTTGGTGTAGTTATGGTTATGTATGATAGTGCAAACAATATTCACTCATTAGTTGACTGTCGTTTTCATAGTCTTTACTAATGCAACTAGGAATATTCGGAATTGTTTAAATATAGTTAAGATAAGATTAACCTAAAATTATGATTATATACATTCCGATTTTAAAAATATATATGTACAAATTTTTTTAAATTACATTATAAACTTGAATATGTTTTTACATTAACATTTTAACAGCTATTAATCAATAAATGCAGGTTTAACATATAAAATAGGTTGAAAGGATTTTTTAGAGAAAATTTCAAAGAAATGACGAATATTTTGATAAACTTATATCTAACTTTGAGATTTTGTATTTTTAGGGAAATCAAGATGAAAATGAAAATGTTGTCTTTATTTACGTAACGTCATCAATTCCAGGTCCATTAGGGTCCTCTTTTTCTTCCATAACGTCTTACATAAGGAACAAGGGATGTAAGTTACTATAGAATCACAAACTCTTAATTTTAGTATTGTAATTGGAACAAAAATCCTCCTTAAAATATATGACGATAAATACTTCTTCACCTTCAAACGTGTCAGATCCAACAAGTATATATTTAGGTATGCCGATTGCTCTCTAAAGATTGCTACGCTTTTAGTGAATATTTTTTTATTATTTAAATATTATATCAAATATTGTGTAAATATATTACACGGACACTATGCATAGCTGAATATAACCTTCATACTACATGCTGCACCGATTCCTACCTTAAAATATCATTTCTTAAAATTCACCTGATATTAATTTATATCTATTTTAGGATTTAAATGAGATATTGATAGTTTAAATTTTACGCAGATGCACTTATATATTAACAACTATTTTTTAACATCATCTTTGTATGCTCTATTACTTAAAAGGATCAAGGTAAGGTACACGCACTAATATTGTTTTCATGCTTTTTAGTTATCCTGTGATATGGAACGATGGCAAATATCCGGAAAAAATCATGTTTCCTTCACAATCTTTCCATCGTCAAAATAATATTCAAGATTAAATATTTGAGTATTTTGTTTATTAGACACGATTTTCGAGGAAAACATAGATTTATATGTCACAGAAGGTAATGGTACTACCTTAATGACACCATACGTGTTATATTAAACTTCCTTTCAAACTTTGTTATTTGAAAATACCATGCTTAGAAGTATTTAATAGAACCTTTAACAATTAAACTAATTATATGAGTGTGTGTAATTTTAAATTTATTTTTTTGTTTATTTTATTTTATTCTGTATATGTTTTACAAGTGTACTTGACAAAGTTGTACATGAAACAATTGTAGTTTTCTTTTGAAACTGCTCTAAGATATATATATATATATATATATATATATATATATATATATATATATATATAATTTAATATATCTATATATATTAAATTGAATCGGAAAAAGTAAGGGCTCTGTGGTGTAATGGTAGCACATGCAAGTGAGAGATCAGGGTTCGACTCCCGGCGGAGCAAGTACTTTTTGTGATTGAATTTTTATTGAAATTATATATATATATATACAGGGTGAGCCGGGTCAAATTCTCGTGCCCCTTTCGGTTTTCGCAAGACGTCCTTTCAATTGTTGAAAGAAGCTGTTATGCAGCCTCCTGTGTTGGCTATGCCGGATTTTGCTCGAAAATTCGTCTTACAAACTGATGCGTCCTCCTTGGCTATTGCGGCGGTGTTGTCTCAGGAGGTGGATGGCGTCAGGCAGCCAATTGCTTATGCTTCACGCACATTGACACCCTGTGAAAAAAAGAGTTCATCTGTTTATGAGCTGGAGTGTTTGGCTGTTGTGTTCGGAATAAATAAATTTCGAAGGTTTTTAGAACATAAAGAGTTTCTCCTTGAAACCGACAACCAGGCACTATCTTGGCTCCTCGCTCATCCTCGTCAGCTTGGGAAAATTGCTCGTTGGGTCGTTCAAATATCTTCCCTTAAATTTACTGTGCAACATGTGCGTGGCACGTAAAATATCATTGCCGATACGCTTTCTAGGATGTACCATACTCCCGGCGACCAACTTCAGGATTTGGAGCCGGTATGTGGGGCTGTGCTGCTTGACTGTCCTCTGGCCTTTTCGGATATCCTCCCTCATCAACTAAATGATCCCGAGCTGGCCAATATAATCTGTGAGCTTCAAGGGGGAGGTGCCCACCCCCCGTACTTTCTGTCCCAAGGTACCCTTTGCTGTCGAGCTAGGCAGCGGGGAAAGCCCAAATTAGTGCTGCCAAGTCTTCTTGTACCGATGGTTTTTCATTATTTCCATACTTCTCCCGTGGGCGGTCATTTAGGTATACATAAAACCATCGCGAAGATTAGGGACCTCTTCATTTGGAAGGGCATGGATCGGGACATTGCGGCTCGAGTACGGTCATGTCAACTGTGCTCGTTAAGCAAGCCCGCCCAGAACGCTAAGCTGGGTCTGTTGTCATCTGAAGTGGCGGAGAGACCTCTGGAGAAGCTTTTCATCGACTACGTTGGGGCTTTCCCTCGTAGCAAGTCAGGTAATAAGTTCCTGCTTGTCTGTGTAGATGCTTTCTCCAAGTTCGTCTGGTTGTTTCCGTTACGAAGCGCCACAGCTCAGCTCACGACTAAGGTGCTCCGTACCAATCTTTTCCAACATTTCGGAATTCCCGCCACTATAGTATCCGATAATGGAACTCAGTTTTTGTCCAATGAATTCAAGAGAATGTGCTTTGGACACGGTATCCGCCATGTGACGACTTCGCCTTACTACCCACAGCCCTCCCACGCAGAGCGTTTTAACCGTAATCTGCGATCAGCCCTCATCGCTTTCCATGCTAAAAATCACGAGACGTGGGACCAAGAACTCCCTTGGATTCAATTTGCTTTTAACACAGCTGTTCATGAAAGTCACAAGGCGGTGCCCTTCAAGTTGTTGTTTGGGTTTCCACCCAACAACCCCTTGGCTAATATTTGGAGGATTGGGGACCTTCTGCCACTGCCTTGTACTTCTGATGTTGCTAGCACTTGGGCAGCTGCCCGGCGAAATCTTTTCAGGGCTAGGGAATTGCTGAGGAGGAAGTATAACAAGGGGCGTGTGGCTAACCCTTTCCGAGAGGGGGAACTTGTATATTGTAGAGCTCATCCGACCAGTTCGGCCGTGGACAAAAGGGCTGCAAAGTTGTCTTATCGGTGGACAGCCCCCCACCGTATCTTTAGGTTTCTGACTCCGGTGACGGCTCTGTTGGGAGATCCCCAAACCGGCAAGGTTTATCGAAAGGCACACATTTCTCATCTAAAGCCTTGCCGGGGAATTCCTTAACTGGGGAGAGCTTCTTGAGTTTCCTTGTTGGAGAGGGGAGTCTCCCTTTTGGGGGGGGGGTGTCTGAGCCGGGTCAAATTCTCGTGCCCCTTTCGGGTTTCCCTACTCTTTTTTGTTATAATGTTTTATTTTGTTGTTGGTGTTTGCTCTCGTTGACTCTTCGAGGCTTTGGTGTCGTCTGCGACTGGATCGAGAGAGTAGCGACTTTCACTTCTGTTCAGACCGTTACTAGTGAAGTTTATTTTGTTTTTACCCTTTTATTTAGTTTTGGGTTTTGTTTTGGGTTTTGTTCTGCCCCAAATGTCTGGCTAAACACGGCTGTGTCAACTGACGAGGTTCACGAGCTCCAGCTCCAATGTCCGCCTCTCCCATGATTCTTGGGCCTGGTCCTTACACCGGTGCCATGGCGGGCTACTAAGGTTTTCCTACCTGAGGACATTATTTCTCTGTGATACCCTGCTGTGATATTGTCTCAGTGTGCCTGTTATTTAAGTATTGTTATCCAGTTTGCTATCTAGTTTTAAGTAGTTAAGTTTAGGTTAATTCTATCCTTTCAGGAACCCGCCCTGTGCCACAGGACTCCGGGTGATTTTGGCTTTTCCTGTTTGAAATTTGGCGCTCTAAATTCTATCTAACTTAAATTTATAAAGATTTTTAATTTTATCCATAAGTCTGGGTTGACCACTTATAGTTTGTTCTCCAGGTGCACCTGAGTAGGCAACCTTTCTGGGTAGTTTTGTCTGCGTTTGTCCCCTTGTTTTTTTTTTCTTCTCAAATATATGTATATTTTCACTATGGCTGGCCATCCACGTTCTTTCTTTGCCTTTCCTTGCTCTCTCTCCGTGAGTCGGGCCCCGCTCCGCTCCAATGGGAGCACGTTCTTTGTTAAGCTAGCTTGGTACGGGCGAGCGGAAGCGGGGTGTGGCTCAAGGGTTAATAAAAAGTCTGGAGACCCCCCGACTAATATTGTAACGGCTCACACGAGAAACTAAACTCGCCACACATTTATTTTATATTATGAGGTACTTTTTGGGCATAATTACTGCTTCATTCACAAACCCAAAATGGGGGATTTTGGGGGCAGCTCAAACATTTTAAATGTAAAGCTCCATCAAGTGACCTGTAATTTTCAAGCCTCTGATAAAAGAAATTGAAAATGTTTCTAAGCCAGAATAAACTACTTACAACATAGGAATAAGTAACTTTTGGGGCAGCTAAAAACTGTCACTTTAAAGCTGTCAAAAATTACCTCATAATACAATATAAATGTGTGGCGAGTTTAGTTTTTCTCGTGTAAGCCGTTACAATATTAGTCGGGGGTCTCAAGACTTTTTATTAAACCTGTATATATATAATTTCAATAAAAATTGAATCACAAAAAGTACTTGCTCCGCCGGGAGTCGAACCATGATCTCTCACTTGCCGGGTGCATGTGCTACCATTACACCACAGAGCCCTTACTTTTTCCGCTTCAATTATCGTATTTGGGCGTATCTGTCACATATGCGTTTAAATAAGCAAACTAACATAATGATCGGAAGAACAAATACCTGTCAAACGACTTGTATTTATATTAAATTGTATAAATGGCAATGGCCTTATTTAATTTCAATAAACACTGAATCACAAAAAGTACTTGATCCACCGGGATCGAACCCGGATCTCTCACTTGCCGGGTGAATACACACACACACACACTCACATATATATATATATATATATATATATATATATATATATATATATAATTCGTTTAATGGTTAAAGGTTTGCTATATCTAATATAATTATTATTTTTACTATACACTATACACTTAATAAGTGAACAACTATAAAGGGTGTGATAGTTGAAATAAATAAAACTTACCGATAAACTCTATAAAGTGTGAAAAAGAACATAAACCCATTCAAATGCATGCTGATGGTATAGATATTACTCTAAGTCACATTCAAATTAAATTCCTTATGAAATATTTTTCATCCTTCTTAATTTTTCACGTATGAAAGTGTTTATTGTTTATTTACCCCACATATAAAAAATTAAATACAATTTAGCACTCATTTGACTTATTTTTCATAAAATACTGTATTTAAATTCTTAGGCGGATTTTAATTACTGAGTGACCTATGTGAAACGATGCAAGTATTATATTTTTGTGAATTTTATTTTAATGCATAACGTTTAAACATTGTATTTTTATATCTAAAATATCATTTTACCTTTTGTTCCAAACAATATCTGGGCACAAAAACTACTAGAATGCGTATTACAGCAGATCATGTAATACTGATAAAAATGGAAAAATCTTGTAGCTAACGTTATTGAAACTATTTTGTAAACTCTTACTTGCGGAGGTCTTGTAACACTTACTGGGAATTAAATCAGCAGATTTTGCCATATTTTTGGTTGAATTTATATACATATTTATACAATCTATTTCTATATAAAGTAAATAAGAACTACCACTAGTTAAATTAAAATAGATATATTATTTACAAACTAAACTATATTATTAATAGACCTTGTTATGGTTAAATACCTTGTACAATATTAACGTGACCAAACAAAAACAAACCACCAGGAGTTTAATAATTAAAGCACGGATATTCCTGATTACGTGAAGCTTAACTGCTCCGAAAATATAATTAATTGTTTTATATTACTTATTGATAAGTGAAATAGTTATGTCACGCATTTTTAATAAATATTTAGTTTCAGTTATAATTTGTATAGCCTCTGATCTATTTGAAGTTATCTTAATCAAACAATGTCTAATGTTGAAAGTACAATTATCAACTACATTTGCCATATGTTTCTAGTAGTCAGTGCTCCACTTAATATTAAACAAAAGCGAAGATAACTTTAAGTTTAAATTCCTCAAAAGGTTAATAATCCATATACCTAGAATGTATTTTTGATTGCAATGTATAATTATACTGATAAAGTGTTATTTTTATTTTTATTACTCATTTAAAAATACCCTCCAGAAAACAAACCTATTCTGTCAAAAAAGAAATCTCAACATTTCATTGTCTTCTACATATTTCATTTTAAATTTAAAACCATAGAACATTAAAAATTCACATATATAGATTAAAACTTGATTATAAATAAATATACCAAGATGTTTTACCTAATATTTATCATTATTATTAATAACCTGCTGTTGCTTAATATTTTATATGATATAATTTTTTTAATTGCTTAACAAATATTACTTCTTTGTAATATACTATTTATTTCATATACTGTACCACTATAAGACTTATATTAAGGACTTCTGAAGGGAACATAAAATAGTATGTTTTACATACTCTGTTACAAACGTCTCGTTATACATTCATCAGAACAACATGATACATTATTGATGACGTAGCTTATGTTACATTCGATTAGATATTTTATCTCCATCTTCTTTTTACCGTTAGAATAAATTTTTTTTTAGAGGATCTTAGTAATGGATTTTATATAAATAATAAAATAAATTTTAATATTAACCATTCGGTATAACCTATAAGACAATTAAAAACATTAGAGAGAAATCTTTTATGGTTTTCAAAAATACTGTTATTTTATTAAGAACTAAATAGTAAAAGTAAATAAGTACCTAACAATAATAAGCAATGTAATTGCCCAACAACTGTTCGTATCTGAATTACAACCATTTTACCATTAATTTTATACAATATAAAATAATGCAAGAACATATTAATATATGATATTTTTTTTAATGTTTTATTTATCAACTTACAACAAACAATTTTTTTACCAAACCAGGTAACAATGAAAAATATAGTTAAAAAAGAACAACCCTTAGCCAAACATCGATATTTGCCATACTTTACAAAGTCAGTTACAATGTGGACGGGTGGTGGCAAGCAGCTGATCTCTTTCACTTTCATTTGAAACAAACTAATCAAAACCTAAAGGCGGAATTAGTTTACAGATCGTGCCTTTAAATGTATCACTCATTCAAAATGAATTTACTAAACAAAACGCCTTCAGTCCGTGTACCTTATTACTAAACCAATATCAATTATCTGACGTTTAATACTTTTTGTATGTCACTAAAGTGATTGTTTTTATTTCCCTATATATCCGTGACCTTTTGTGTTTATTTGCAGTTAATCTGTTCTGAAAAACATAATTTCTACCTAAATTATGTTTTTTTATATAACAAACAAATTATTTCATTTCATTCCAAGTGTTTAAAATTTAAATTGCAATAATACTCAACAATCTGAAAAAGTAGATAGGTATTGATAATCACAAGTTTTGATTATGACATGAACTTGTTCGCTAAAAATTTGTTGAAATTAATTTAAAACATCTTGTGGAAAAACTATACATTCCATTTACAAGGAAATTGCTTGATTACAAGCTTTGGTAAAACATATTTGGATGAGATGCATGGCATACACTTGTAATGTACACAGCGCACTAGTTCACTATGGTCCTATTGTTAGCACTAAAATTACTGAATGTAAAATTAAATTTACATAGGAACATGGCCTTCTTTTGTGTGACTATTACAATATAAATTTACAATTCAATAATTTTATCACATTTTCCAATTTTATAGTTAAGTTAAAAATTTCTCATGGAACATCCAATAATTTCTTCAAATTTCAGTAGGAAACTAAATTTCAAAAATTTATATTCCTGAAAATATTGTTCTTAACGTATTCATTTAAAAGTTACAGACTGCAGTTTTTTTTAATGTATGTTTTGCTATAATGAAGAACGGCATTGTGTAAATATTCTCAAATTAGATAGGCGTGATGTTATTGTAAAGTGTATTCGTATAATGTTTGAGGACTACTATACTGATTCGTTCAACTGAATGAATAACATATAGGGATAAATAAATATAATCATGGCAGATCTTTATGGTCGTATACTTATTCACCCGTATTCTGTATAATCCGTAATACGTACAACCTCTATGTGAAACCCTTAATATTGTTTTAAGTAATAAATTCATGTCTGTCTTGTAAATTACCATAAAACGCAAAACCCATATCCTTTCTCCGTGATACCAAATGACTGAAATACATAGATCTTCCTTCAATACTATGCATAAACATTTTAAAATGTTAAGAGAAATCGGAGAAACAAACGTAAAAAGTTATTTATGTTAACTTAACTTAACATAAATGAGTTATATACTTCTTAGCAATTTATAGAATTTTGTTTGGTTTACTTTGTACCAGATAAAAAATTAAGCAAACTGCTCTGATTGTTATGTACGATAGGAGAAAATAATTTCTGTACCAAATTTTGTGTATTATTAGACCACTTATTTAATTTTCTGGTAAAATAAGGTAGTTATAAAAAAAATTATACAAAATACAATCTATACCGTCAATAATAAATGCTACACCGGGATAATATATTCTATTTTACTAATGCACTAGTAACTCATAAAATTTTGTCTCCTGTAGATTTAAAAAAGGAATTATTGGACGTCTTTATCGGGAACTCTAGATTTTATGCAGCATCAAATATTTTATGTACAACTACTGCGTTTTAAAATTAAATTTAGCACGCGAGTAATATAAAAAAAAAACAGTGCTTCTGGAAATACGTTTATGAAAGACATTTCAAAGGTACTGGAAGAGCTTCTTGAAAATATAAATTCTCAGAATTAACAAAGTTGAGAGCACTATAATAGAGCATAGTTCCAGGGATAGTCTCAGACGTGTTTTATGAGCTATTGAAAACTCAATAAGTATTTATAATAATTAATTAATAAGTATAAGTAATTAATTCATTTATCACAATATTACATAAAGAACATTTTATATTGTAACTGAGATATTTAACACTCCTGAAACATTTTAATAATATATAATTTAACCATGTATTACAAACTCTATGACCACGAAAAAACATAGTTACGTGAGAGCGTAAACCAATAAAATGTTTACCATTTCAGGTCTAATAATAATTTATTACACTTAAATGATTACACAGAAAATACGATGACTTAGATTTGTGCTGACCAACATAATCTTCCTAACGTAATTCTTCAAAAAATGCCCTTACTCTAGTTTTGTTCCGTAAAATAACCACTTAATTTCTAATATCTCTAAGTTCTCCAATAATTCCAAAATAAAAAGGTTTCTTTTTCTCGATTACTTCCTTCTTTCCAACTGATTCATTCAGCCTCCTGGGGCCAGCACGCCTTCATGCAGAAAATACCAAAGGTAAGACTATGACACGTTACCTTCAAGAAGACACCAAGAAAGATACTAGCCCACGAGTGTTAGCTAGACAAAAGGAGTCACGACGAACCTGGTGCCAAAGCTCGCGGGAGTTCCCTCTGTGACTAAGAAATACCAATTCAGTTTAACGGAACACACTATATTTTTACTGTAAGTGGGTGTCTAACTTAGTAATTTAAAATAATATGAGAAGCGTTTATAATGATTGTTTCGTATTACCATTGCATACAACATTATTTTTTATAACTTATTTACACCAATAATGATAAAATATTGCATAAACTTTCTCCTTTTAAATATATGTTGTGATTTATAACAACACAACAAAAATAACAAGAAGTTCTGTGTTGAGAAATCGATTTGATTCCCATTAAATAAATTTCATTTTTGTATTACACCTAAAAGGATCTCGTTTTCAAAGATAATGACTGTGTATATTATTTTGTTATGTTATTTTCATTATTTATTGGGATATACATTGAACACCATTTATTATTAGGAAAACCCCAAAATCCTTCAAAAGTATTATATTTATCTGTGTATCCTCCAACTGTGACTGCATATCGAATTTTGACGCCATTCAGTCTGTACTTTTTATCTTATCTAGCGCTCACACACATAGAAACACGCTAGTACGCGCGGTGCACTGTCGGGCATTCCCCACCAAATAACATGTCATTACAGTATACTATTCTTAATTTGTATTTTAATCATGAAACTAGGAGGTTGTACTGATACAAATATTTACATTGATACTTCATAGTGAATTAATTCATTTATGGATAAATTAAGATCTTGTGAACTTCAATCTATTAAACAAGCATTATTACAAAACGTGATATATTGCTTCAATTTAGACTATCTGTAGTGATTTGTGGTTTACACTAAATACTTCATTAAATCTTACTGTACCAGACAAATATTTGTGACCCATTATTATTCCATTAAGTTAAATTATCCAAATAATTAAATTGAACCTAACATCTAATGACAGATCTTCGTATGCTATTATTAGAATATTAGCCTTCCTATTAAAACCCCCAAGGAAATATTTGGTCATGTCAAAACTAAAGTATTACATCGTACAGCTTAGTATTAAACTCCATGGAACTGCCCTTTCCATTCGTAAATGAATTAGGTTATATGAAACATACGGTTATATTAGTGCGGAAGGTGCGAGATAGAGATTTGCTCTGATAAGGGCATAAAGCCTAGATCAACGTAACCACAAAAAACCCTTGTTTAGTGTAAATAAATCGTCATTGGAATTAACCTAAAAAGAAAACGATTATCAGTGATTGATTTAAATTATTACATTTGCATGTTCATTTCATTGTAAACTACATTAGAGGGCATAAATATCCCAAAATGTAATATATCACAAATGATATATTTTATGTCTTCACTCCCTTCAAACCAGTTGTTATAAACGTGAAGAATCTGTAGAAGAATAAACTACTGAGAAAAAGACCAATTATTTTAATTATATAGATGCATGAAGCTTCGTTTCTCGATAGGCAACACAGAGTTCGATGATGGTGAATATCACTGCACATTGGATTTTGCTTAGTGCTAGCGAATAGTTTTACATGAATGTTATGTGTAATTAAGATGGCAATGTGTAATTCCAGAATATATAAATTTCTAAACAAACTGAGTACAGTCATGTAAGGTTTTAACATGGCAAATTTTTATTCATTAAGTGTAAATAAAAATAATAGAGTAAAATTCAACATTAGAAGTAAGTGACAAGATGTAACTTCAGTGCAGTCTTGCGTTGTAGTGCCCTCCCTAGCTCACTGTAACTTTTATTATTTGAACTCTGTTTTGAGACCTAACTTAATGCAATTCTTTATTTTCTGTATTCCCGAATGTCTATGTAACTATACGATGGACTATTCCAGAATTAAATAAGCTATAGATATAAAATTCTGCAAGTAACCTCAGCGAAGCCTGTCACGCGATTACCTTGGTCTGTAGGTGCCGGAACATTTGTTATATAAGTGTGTAAAGCTAAAAAATATAACATTGTTGTAATTTATTTCCTCTTTTGATGCTCTTACAGAATCTTATAAAACTTCACCAAATAATTTGCAAGAAATTTAAATATTTTCTTAAGGAATATCCTTTTTATACATTTCAAGAAAACCTGGATTGTGTGTTTATGCAATGCAAACTTGCTTTCAGTTCCCGGACTACAATACTAGTTATGTGTGCATCGCAATGAGTTAGGTCATATTTAGAAGCCTTAATTTAAGTAGATTACTTCACAATTAAAATCTGGTAATGTCAATATCATAAAGCATTTAAATATGTATTAATGAATAGGGTATTCACTTACTTTCAAATATATTATATACAACTACATTTTAAATTATTTTGAAACAATAAAACCTACAAACATATAAAATAAAAAGAATGACATATTTGCATTACAAGTCAGCCATGATATTTAAGTATAAATATATTGATATTTTTAACTTACACTCCATACTGAAAAGTAAAAATAAAAAATAATAGATAATCAACTTATAATTCATATGAAAATTACAAAATTAGTAAGATAGGTAAATAAATATGTATATTTTGTTTAATTATTTATACATATTTATTATGGAAAATCATTGCAGTTATTGGAAAACTAAAGTAACACTCTTCCTCTTATCAGAATCAGAATAAAAGTGACGAAATTATATGCAAGTTTGTCTTTTTAAACATACGCATGCACTTTATTTCTTAATTAGGGTTAAGCGTCATTTCTACTTATAGAACCAAACCATTTTCCTGGTTAGTTCAACAAAATAAACTCAACTCAATACTCTTTTGGACCGCAGTAACTTTTCAGCTGTACGTAAAGTTATATATTTTCTTTATCGGGACAAAAAAGCAAACTATCACAATGGAACTTGAAAAGATTAAGACAGAAATTACATTAAAATAGACTAAAGTAGATGCTTTTTAATCGGAATTGGTTATTGTGGGTGTATACTTTCTTGATCGGGGAACAAGTTAAACTCAACTATGACATTTTAAATATCTTAAATACAAATTTATATAAACAGACGTAACTTGGCACTAAAATAAAACCACTCAAATTTTTGTTTAATATTTTATTATTTTTAATCTCTCAACCTTGAATTTTTAAATAATATATACCTGATATGTCTTCTTATGTTTTAAAATATTGAAGGGCTCCATCATATTCCATCATAAAAGTTTTCAATAAGAAATCTATGGCCTTCGATTTTAATTTCGTGTGAAGCCGCGGGTAACTGATAGTATATTTATATAGTTATATATATATATATATATATATATATATATATATATATATAAAGGATATATAAACTTCCCTACATCCTCTCCATGAGATTTTTGGTGTCATAAACCAGATAGAGCCGTAGATAGTTGTTTGTAAAGTGAACAGATCAGGCTCCAGATATAACTTTAACTTCACTTAAGGCTTTAACTTCAGCTGTTTGTCTCTTTAAATCGGATTGGAAGCCAACACTGGAACTTTTTATCCGAAGGCGTGAATAACACCCCCTAGAAGACATTCTATTAGTTCTTTAAATCCTATGTAAAGTTTTTAACAATCTCTTCTGGTTGAAAAAATACATTTTTACCTAATATAAAACGTGTGTGGTATGAAATTATAGATGGCCCATATGCGCATACTTCCAATTTTATTGTAATAATAATTTTCCCATGTAACTAAAATTAAATTCATAATTAAAAAAATAGTTGTTAATGTTGGATTACAGATATTATAAAATGAAATCAAGTTTAACACATGATGTGAGAAGGTTCCATCTTATAACATAAGCTTGAATAGTCAAAGGAAAGAGTGATCCTTACAAAACATAGTTTAGCGTCAAGTATTAACGATTTGTTACTGAGCAAGCCTATCTTTATACTGACATGAAATTAAATCATAAATTTTAAAATCCAGGTAAATATGTCCCTCACAACCCTTGGTTGAATGCTTCCGCATAATCTGATTTCTTCGAAACTTTGCAATGACACGCAGCTGCAGGTTAAAGGTTCAACACAATCCTTATTGAAACAAGCATCTTTACAGGTTGTGTTTTGCTCAAAACAGTGGTTTTACTTAGAATACTTTCGATTTCATCCTACTACCACTTTCAGTTTAAACTGTCCGGTATCTTAAGTTTCGCTATGCCAATAAATAAAGTACTAGGTCAGTGGTTGAAACCGTTGGAGAGTATTTAATGAATGACTGTTTCTGCCACAGCTAACTGTTGTTGCCTGTTTACAAATCTCATGTCAGCCGAGCAATATTGTAGCTTGAGTGGAAAACAAAAACATTATTCATCAGAAGGTTTTATGGAAGTCTCTGTTTTGGACAGTGTGTTTGGGTATCCGGAATTAGTATTTATTCAATCAAAACTTAGTAAAGGACAAAATAAACTGAGAAGTGATTCTAAAATAAATAAATATTAATAAACATAAAAAAACTACAGAAACGAAGAAATTTATTAGTTAAGTGTTTTGTGTGTGTTACTGAAACGCCTTCTATAACCTGATGGCAATATCATAGCTCTTCAGCGGAGCACGTTATTTATAATCAGGCACCACAAGAATGGCGCGTAAAGAGCAGTAATATTATGTGTCGTTCCATATTGGTTCTGATCTATTTTTAAACTAATCGATACTTTTAAACCTTCTTCAATATTATACAATTTAAAGGCTCCTTGTGTATTATTTAGTATGACCATACATTTAATATTTATTTATTTTTATTTAAAACTTTAAAAAATATCTTAAGGAAAGGAATATATATAATATATATATATATATATATATATATATATATATATATATATATATAATGTTATGAACTCCACATTATAGGGCTATCTTTGTGTTAGAATAATAAATTGTAAACTAAAACCCTTTTAATAATAGGGTTTTAGTTTACAATTTATTATTCTAATATATATATATATATATTTATTTATTTATTTATTTATTTATTTAGAGTATTGGTCTCACTTTAATCTCGCCTATAACGACTAAAGATGAAAAATGTTACACTATTATATTAACAATATTATTTTAACTCAAAACGTTATATATCATCGAGTTCTACCACGATTGGAAGTAGAAATTTGCTGGAAATACTGATTATGATTATGTACGATGTCACGATAAGCCGCAAATCACTAAATCACTAATTGTCTGTATGCCCTTCACTAATGAACCTATTACTATTTGGAACTGTTTAACTATAATTCATTTCAACAACAATGGATAACTCATATAGGTTTCTTTACAAGTAATATAATCAATCTGAGAGTTCAATCTGATCAGCTGTATGTAACAAATTAAAACCATCTTTTACCGATCGACCATAAGTATAATAATACCACATAAAACACTAGGCTAGGAAAAACAAATGTCTCACAACTCTAGTGAGATAGAGATGAGATAGTCTAGGATCCGAGATCCATTTGCGTTATATAAACACACATTGTGTTTCTTCACATTGATTGATAAATTTCATCTAATTACGTTGCCCCTTTTATTAATATCCTCGGTTTGTACGTTGATGTTAAGCTTAAAAACATTTAATGTAAAAAACTTATTATTTCATATTTGTAACCCATTCTATAACCTCATAATTTGATCTCCAACACAATAGGCGCCAAAGACGACAAAATTGTCAATTTTTGTGAGAATGTTCTCTATTAATTTCAAGAAAAACTCAGATTCTCTGCCCTTATACAATGCAAATTGTTTCTTACAGCTTGGACAAAAATCAATTATCTGTTTAAAAAAAGGAAAATAGCTAAATAGGGTGTTTTTGTTAGGATATTACTTTCCGCCTTTTTACTGCATATAAATTTTTAATATCAATCCTCTACTTTAAATTTCATAATTCTCACAAATTAGGATCTTTAAATGTTTACGTGTGCTGAGAATAAAGTCTGAATTTGTCACGATAAAGTCCTTTCCTCTCTCTTATATCGTTTTACAAGACACATGCCAGTAGATTTACATTTATCGTGGGGACAATTTCCAACACAGGACCTACATGTAAGTTTATTAACAAATACACATTTGAGGTTGAAACAGAATTTAAGCCCAGTTTAGAAGCTTTCACTGGGATTTCATTACATTTAGGGCTTTTAGAGGGCACATTTTCGCAGAGAATTTAAACGGATTGCCCCCAGGGATATTTGTTGTGAAAACAGTAAACACAGCGTAAAAATGTTTGTTCACGTTTCAAAGAAATACTTGATTGAAATCGTTCATTTTGTAACATATCTAAAACATATATACTATTTTACAATTGTATTGTGTTAACCCAAAATTCCTTTAAGTAAATATAGATAATGTTGTAATATATTTTTTGTCTCAAGAAAAACCGGATACTGTCCTTATAACAATGTTGTACATGTTAATTAGCATGGTTGTTAACCATGAATGCATTTAACCTTGTCATTGTTCGAGTAGAGAACCACCACAACACCATAATTCTACTCATATTTAACTCATTATTATTTAGTAATTACACTTTAAAATCTTTTTAATTCATTAACTACTTTTATAGGGGTTTATAGGCTATTTCTTCAGCATCATTCGCATCATTTTTTATAATTTTGTTTTTTTGAAACTAAAACTTCAAAATATTATATTACTGAAAGAGTAATTTTTTTTTTGTGTTCCCATATTCTAGTTTTTGTTTATCTAGTTTAAAAGTAACACATTCCAATGTATAAATTATATAAACTTTTTATCTTTTGAATAGAATATTTTACAAATTAAATGTCTAAAAACTAAATTAGTCTAATTTGTCTGATAAGACTAGAACTTTCAATAACAGTTGTACAGCTAGTGAGAAACTTAATGTAGTTGTCCAGTCTATTAACAGGCAGGAGTACTGTCCTCCCCTCCTCCTCGACAACAGAGTAACAGTCCGGTCGGCTGTTTAAAGTGCCAATTCACCGCATCTGGGTTGTTAATGTACAAGCTTTGAAGAGAGTTTACATATTCTTTCTTAAATATTACTTTTTAATAGTTTATTACAGGGAACAATTATATTGTTGGCGTGAAGTATTATGTTTTATTACAAATTATAAATTGAGAGAATTATATATTTATTCGTTTTAGTGTTTAAATAGCCATAGTTGAGATTGAAATACTATTGTAGTTTTTATTGTATTATATTTATTGTAGTTCCGAACGTATTTTTACTTGACGTGCTCCTAAATAATGGAACTAGACTATGAATAAAATCAAAGTAAAGAACGTGAGATTTCTATTTATAATCTTGAATAATTTAGTATTTGCATCTGTAGTCTTATAACATAAACAACACATTTCTTTTTGTATTGTGTAAGTCTCTTGCAATGTGGACTGAATAGATTAGTGCGCACATTGGACTTATATATATAATTTACTCTTCTGTTTACGTTGTTTCGATACAAATCGCCAAAGTGACAGGCAAAAACTTTTTTGTTTATGGGTACGTCAATTACAAACTGTCTTGTAGTCCGTTATTTAGTATTATTTTGAAATAGAACCCATATTATAAATCATGTATCGCTGTTTCATACGTACAAACTAGGCGAATAAAGAGAAAGGTATGATATCTGGTATTATGTACTTTTTACAGGTAATTTCTTTCTTAATACTAGGAAAAAAAGACTCGTAAACACAATACACAATTAAGAAGCTAATATATACGCCGTTTATTGAAGATATTTTCAAAATGTTGTCATTTATTTCGCCCATTTTTGTAACAATTTCAAATTTAATTACTCGCATGATTACGTCACTAAAAATTGTTAAAGCTGTGTCAGTATGTGGCATTTATTTTAAGACACTAGTAGATTTTGGTGTTTGGTCGTTTCAAAGCGTAAAGTATATTATATATATTACATTTACGTTATTAACATGTAAATAATATTTAAATTGACATTTAATACATTATATACAAGTAAACAAATTTCGCACATTATAAATGAGGATATTAATGAACCAAATTGAAAGAAAATTCCAATCAAATTCCTTAAACGTGATTTGAGGAAAGTATCTTGAAAAATAAAACAAGCACGGTTGACAAGCTGTAACTCCAACAAAATTCAAACTTTCTACAAACTACAAAATCAATAGAAGGAGTAGTATAACAAATCAACAATGCTAGATAAAAGGTACACATTGTTGGACAGATCCCGCTGCAGACGCCACCGGCACCCCTCCCCCGTCCCACAATATCGAATTTCCAACAGCTGTTCTGGAGAGCAACGTGAAGAAAGTAGACAGCGATTCACTCGCGTCCTTGAACCCCCTTACAAGTAATCAAACCTGTATGTTACAGTTTGCTGTTTTGCATCTTAAACAATAAACGTGTTTTGATGTACATATTGATGTTTTAAAGTGTTGCTTTTTATTTATTATAAAGATTAAAGAATAACTGTTTCAAAATTTAGTCCTGCCCACGACGTCTCGGTTACCTACGGATTTTAAGACCAAGTTTAACCTTGGAGGCCGCATGAACTTCAGTAGGTGGAATAAATTACTCCCACTGCTGAAGGGATGTTATCATAGTCAGATTATCCATCTAACCCCACAAAGGAGACGGATGAATTAAACAAAGGTCAATAGTGTGAAGACTACATTTGCTACTTCTTGTCTTCTCTATTCATGATCTTGTTCACGTCTGTTTCTGTTTATATTGCGGACAATATAATGACAACATTTATTTATTATGCTTTTAGTAGTTCCTTTTTAATTGGCCAATGAATTCAACAAAACAATCAACAATGCAAAGTTTACATGTTGTGGACTGATGGCTTCAAGTCCTCACTGCCTCCACCGCTTTTTTGAATGTGCCACGGTTACTATAATAACGTCTTTGTTGTATGTTACTAGCATGATCGATTATCACTAGTGAGGGACATGTAATTCTCGTTTGTAAATTACCATCAATAAAATATTTTAATTCTTTTATTATTTCTGTTTTTAATTTTAAAAAACATATAAATTTACTGAGAAACCTCATAATCGTTCTTATTACAACTGTGTGTTTTAACAGTTTCTTTTTTTAAGCAATACGATATCATCAGAATCATCATCCTTGGAAATTAAACGAACAAAACCAAACATAGACGACACAAAACTCTTATGCAGTCATATTTTCATGTATGAATCCGTGCTTATCTTTGGGAATACGGTGGAATGTAACCACTTTTCCTACACGGGCTTTCTTATTATTATTGCACCTTGCAATAGCAGGCATTTTGCGTGGGCAGCACATTATTACCCACACATAATCGCACTAACTATTGTTAAGTTAACATTCGCAGAATGGGTAAAATAATTTATAACATTAAAGAGCACTTTCCACAACATATAAATCACCACACTAATGTAATGCCGGTTGAAGGTAGACGAAGATGGGTTACGCCAGTAACGTCATGATGCCGTAGACACTCCAGAAGCTATTCACAGACATATTTTCATGTATGGATCCGTGCTTATCTTTGGGAATACGGTGGAAGGTAACCACTTTTCCTACATGGGCTTTCTTATTATTATTATTGCACCTTGCAATATCAGGCATTTCGCGTGGGCAACACATTATTAACCACACTTAATCGCACTAACTATTGTGCAGTTAACATTCACAGAGTGGGTAAAATAATGTGGCAACATATAAATCACCATACTAATGTAATGCCGGTTGGAGGTAGACGAAGGTGGGTTACGCCAGTGACGTCATGATGCCGTAGACACTCCAGAACTGTTCTACAGCGTAATGTGTGGAAATTAGGAAGCACTTCATTCGTGTTCTTGAACCCGTCCACAAATCATAAAGCCTATGGTTGCACCATTGATGTCACGCGTGTGTTATAGATACCGTAGAAAGTCCAGACTTTTTTCAAGAGTTTAATGTGTGAAAATTAAATAACACTTAATTCCCGTTCTTGAATACGTTCGCAACATTGACGTAAGTGGCTGTTGGTTACTGTACATTCCCCTCGCCACCCCTACCGTGTATTCTAAATGTTGTGGAAATTCTAACAGCTGTTCTAGATTGTAATTTGGGAAAAGTAGACAAACTTCAGTTACATCCCTCAAACCTTCCATGTGTAATAAAACCTACCGATAACACCAAAAAAACAAACCAAGAACCAACTATTCTTTTATGATACTATTTTACTCTCGTATTTATGATTAAAAAGTATCATCCTAGCAAGCGTACAAATATAATCTACAAACAATTTATTGTTTTGCATGTTAAGTTTGTTTGTCAAATATCCAATGGAAATATTTCTTATACAGACCTATTTTCAGTTACGCCGCTCTGTAATAAAACCAAATTGTATTTCAAACTTTTTATGAGTTACGTCTATTAATAAATTTTTAATAACATCGAAACAGAGTTATGCCGCGCTATTTTTATAGCTCCTACATCAAATCAGAGATATTTTTAAATGATACACAATTTTTTATGCTACCCATGTATCCAATTCATTAATTAACTACTTATTAAGTCTGTTAAGTTTAATTGAGAATGTATTACGAATGAATGAATCTCTCTTTATGATGGTTGTTATACCTAATGTTTTAGTCATATCTATTGTTTTAAATGATTAATTTAAAGAAATTCATATCAAACTTTAAATAAAATCATTACAATGTATATATTAGACATAATTTGTTCATGAAAATGTGTATATTTAGACACAGTAACAGAGTACTTTAATTTACTAGCTGAAAAATAATACGATACGGTTAAAAACATGTATAATTACAGGGTATTTTAACTTGAGTATTAGTCAGTAGTTGAAAAGATGAAAATAATTATAAATGAATTAGCAGGGAGTTTTATTTTGTAGTTCCTTTCAACGCTGTCCGCAGTTTTAACAAGTTCTCTGGGGAAAATTAATAATAGCCATCTGTGGTTTACATTTCACTATAAAACAAACAATTTTGCTTGGTTTTTTCCTCCAAGAATAATAGCTGCAGTGTTTGTTCTTATAATTATAAGCAAGCCCAAGAATATGATAACTGATAACTGGTTTGAATGTTATTTTTGTATTTGTGAGAACGTCGTTGACTGACCGTACAAAACTAATTTTCCTTTTAATTCGGCTTATAAATTACTTTTTTCATTAATGATAAGAACATTTATTAGCTGGTGAAATAGAACTATGTTCATGTAATTTTTGGAGAAATTTGGTATGCTTCTATCAGAGAACATAAGAGAGAACGGATAGATTTGTAAATTACTGAACGTCAAACGATCAGTGAAAACATTTTCTTAAGAAAAGTAAATTGAGTTTTTCCTAAAATTATCAACAATTATGTCACTAATAAGAAGGATCTTGCTTTATGAGGCTTTTTTCAATTATATAAGAGATGATTTGTAAATCATCATGTAGATTAGCCTGTGGTGGTCGATATATCCCAACTATGTAAAGTAGGGAGTTATTGATTTTGATGCTTCCTACATCTACTTCTCATAAGACTTCTTCATATTTTTCTATAAGGATTTGTGGTTCACTGTCTAGAACTAGCTCTTTTAGAAATACACCATCATCTCATAGTCATAGATTTATCTGCAAAAAGCAGCATTGAGATGGTATATGGCAAGATTTGTGTCATTGAGACTGTCACTTTTTAAACCTTGTTCTATTAACACTAGTATACTTGGAGGGATTTTATGTAGAAGGTGGTTTAGTCTGTCTCCTTATTGGCTAATGTTCTGATATTTTGTTAGAGTACAGTGAGATGGTTTGATTTTAATCAGTTTTATTTTCATTGTAGTGCTTTGTGATATACAATGATTTTTGTTTGAATACCTGGCGCATAGACAAACAAATCTGATGGTTTTCCAACACGGGAACAGGCAACATAAAATTGACCATGTGAGAAACATAGTTTTTCCAAATTAAAACCACAAACACTTAATGATTGCCCCTGGGACTTATGGTCATAGCAAAAACAAGGTACACTGGAATCTACAGTCGTCTAAACTCAAATGGCACATCAGTCGGAAACATTGGGATGCGCAGTATGAGAATATCTTCTACTTTATACTTTTCTTTCAGTATTGTTGATTTTATCACGCTGTTTAATAATATTTTATCGTTAACCGTGTGCCGTTGCAAAGACGCGGTTAGTTGATATTTTGCAACATTATAACTATCGATCCAACCTTTAATTGAAGATTGTGAGGTGGGAGATTTTCCTCCTCCTTGAGATTTTTGGTGTCATAAACCAGATAGAGCCGTAGATAGTTGTTTGTAAAGTGAACAGGTCAAGCTCCAGATATAACTTTAACTTCACTTAAAGCTTTAACTATAGCTGTTTGTCTCTTTAAATCGGATTGGAAGCCAACACTGGAACTTTTTATCCGAAGGCATGAGTAACACCCTTTATTCGAAGACATTCTATTCGTTCTTTAAATCGTATGTAAAGTTTCTAAAAATCTCTTCTCGTTAAAAAAAATACATTTTTACCTAATATAAATCGTGTCTGGTATGAAATTCTAGATGGCCTATATGCACCTACTTCCAATTTTATTGTAATAATAATTGTCATATGTAACTAAAATTAAATGAATAATTAAAGCAATGTGAATTCGTTTAAAACCGAATTAGTTGCTGATGTTGGATTACAGATTTTATAAAATTAAATGAGGTTAAACAAATGATATGAGAAGGTTCCATCTTATAACATAATCTTGAATAGCTAAAGGAAGAACGATAATTACAAATTATAGTTTAGCGTCAAGCATTACCGATTCTTTATTGAGCAAACATAACTTTATACTTACATGAAATTAAATCATAAATTTTAAAATCCAGGTAAATATGTCTCTCACAACCCTTGGTTGAATGCTTCTGCATAATCAGATTTCTTCGAACTATGCAATAGCACGTAGCTGCAGGTTAAAGGTTCAACACAATCCTTACTGAAACAAGCATTTTTACAGGTTGTGTTTGCTGAAAACAATGGTTTAACTTTGAATACTCTCGATTTCATCCGACTACCCACTTTCAGGTTAAACTGTCCGGTATCTTAAGTTTCGCTATGCCAATAAATAAAGTACTAAGTCAGGGGTTGAAACCGTTGGAGAGGATTAAATGAATGACTATTTCTGCCACAGCTAACTGTTGGTGCCTGTTTACTTGTAAAATCTCACGTCAGCCGAGCAATATTGTAGCTTGAGTGGAAAACAAAATCATTGTTCATCAGAAGTTTTTATGGAAGTCGCTGTTTTGGACAGTGTGTTGTGTGTTTAGGTATCCGGAATTAGTATTTATTTAATCAAAACTTAGTAAAGGACAAAATAAACATAGAAGTGATTCTAAAATAAATGAATATTAATAAAAATTTTTTTTAAAACTCATACAGAAACTAAGGAATCTATTAGTTAAGTGTTTTGTGTGCGTAACTTAAACGCCTTCAATAACACGATGGCAATAGCATAGCTCTTCAGCGAAGCGCGTTATTGTCATTCAGGCACCACAAGAATGGCGCGTAAAGAGCAGTAATATTATGTGTCCTTTCATCATGGTACTGATCTATTTTAATTTAACCGATACTTTTAAAACTACCTAAATATTTAATTTTATTATATAGAATTTAAAGGCTCCTTATGTATTATTTAGTATGACCATACATTTAATATTTATTTCATTGAACACTTTAAAAATATATCAAAGAAATATCAGCGTTTAGCAAATATTTTAACGGCATATATATATGTGTGTGTGTGTGTGTGTGTGTGTGTGTGTGTGTGTGTGTGTGTTTTAATTTATTCATTTAGAATATCGGTCTCGCTTTGGTCTCGCCTATAACGACTAAAGATGAAAAATGTTACACTGTTATATTAACAATATTATTTTAACTCAAAACGTTATAAATCATCGAGTTCTACAACGATTGGAAGTAGAAATTTGCTGGAAATACTGATTATGATTATGTACGATGTCACGATAAGCCGCAAATCACTAAATCATTAATTGTCTGTATGCCCTTCACTAATGAACCTATTAGTATTTGAAACTGTTTAACTATAATTCAGTTCATCAACAATGGATAACTCATATAGGTTTCTTCAAAAGTACTATAATGACAGTTCAAACTGATCAGCAGTATGTAACAAATTCAAACCATCTTTTACCGATCGACCATAAATATAATAATACCACATAACACACTACGCTAGGAAAAACAAATGTCTCACAACTCTAGTGAGATAGAGATGAGATAGTCTAGGATCCGAGATCCATTTGCATTATATAAACACACATTGTGTTTCTTCACATTAATTGAGAAATTTCATCTAAGTACGTTGCCCCTTTAATTAATATCCTCGGTATGTACATCATTAGCTGACGCTAATAATTACGTATATAAGGGTTGGTATTAAGTGTGTTAAGCTTAAAAAAAATTTAATCTGAAAATATTATTATTTCATATTTGTAAACCTTTCTATACCCTCATAATTTGATCTCCAACACAATAGGCGCTGAAGACTATAAAATTGTTTTTTGGGAGAAGATCCTCTAATGGTTTTAACAAAAAATCAGATTCTGCCCTTATATAATGCAAACTGTTTCTCACAGCTTGGATAACAATCAATTGTCTGTTAAAAAAAAAGGATAATAGCTAAATCGGAAATTATTTTCCGACTTGCTTGCTGCATATAAATTCTTAATATCATTCCTCTTCTTTAAATTTCATAATGTTCACAAATTATGTACTCTAAACGTTTACGTGTGCTGAGAATAAAGTCTGAATTTGACCCGATTAAGTCCTATTCCTTTCCTTTACATCTCTTATATTGTTTTACTAGACACAGGCTAGTATATTTACATTTATCGTAGTGACAGTTTCATAAACAGGACCTACGTGTAAGTTTATTAACAAATACACATTTGAGGTTGAAGCAGAATTTAAGCCCAGTTTGGAAGCTTTCACTGGAGTTTCATTACATTTAGGGCTTTTAGAGGGCACATTTTCGCAGAGAATTTAAACGGATTGCCCCGAGGGATATTTGTTGTGAAAACAGTAAACACAGCGTAAAAATGTTCACGTTTCAAAGAAATACTTGTTTGAAATCGTTCTATTTGTAACATATCTAAAACATTTATACTATTTTACTATTGTTGTTGTGTTAACCCCAAATTCCTTTTAGTAAATATAGATAATGTTGTAATTTATTTTTGGTCTCAAGAAAAACCGGATCATGTCCTTACAACAATGTTGTACATGTTAATTAGCATAGATATTAACCATGAATGCATTTAACCTTGACATTATTCGAGTAGAGAACCACAACAACTCGATAATTCTAGTCATATTTAACTCCTTAATAATTGCACTTTAAAATCTCTTTAATTTATTAACTACTTTTATAGTGGTTTATAGGCTATTTCTTCAGCATCATTAGTATCATTTTTAATTTTTTTGTTTTGAAACTAACACGTCAAAATAATATTATTGAAAGAGTAATGTTTTTGTTTTTTGTAATCCCATATTCTAGTTTCTGTTTATCTAGTTTAAAAGTAACTCTTTCCAATGTTATAAATTATATAAAAAATTTACCTTTTGAATAGAATATTTTACAAATCAAATGTCTAAAATCTAAATTAGTCTAATTTGTCCTGTAATACTAGAACTTGCAATAACAGTTTTACAGCTAGTTAGAAACTTAATGTAGTTGTCCAGTCCCTAGAATAGGCAATTGTCCTGCTACTCAGCTATTAACAGGCCGGAGTACTGTCCCCCACTCCCCTCCAACAGGCTAACAGTCCGGTCGGCTGTTTAAAGTGCCAATTCACCGCATCTGGGTTGGTAACGTACAAGCTTTGAAGAGAGTTTACATATTCTTTCTGAATTATTACTTTTTAATAGTTTATTACAGGGAACAATTGTATTGTAGGCGTGAATTATTATTTTTTATTATAAATTGAGGGAATTCTATATTTATTCGTTTCAGTGTTTAAATATCCAGAGTTGAGATTCGGCTTCCTTCATATTCTACTTCCTGGATAAAATACTCGTAAACTGTTATCTCCAAATTGTAATTTTTATTGTATTATTTATTTATTGTAGTTCCGAACGTATTTTTGCTTGACGTGCTCCTAAATAATGGAACTAGACTATGAATAAAATCAAAGTAAAGAACGTGAGATTTCTATTTATAATCTTGAATAATTTAGTACTTGCATCTGTAGTCTTAAACATAAACAACACATTTCTTTTTGTATTGTGTAAGTCTCTTGCAATGTGGACTGAATAGATTAGTGCGCACATTGGACTTATATATATAATTTACTCTTCTGTTTACGTTGTTTCGATACAAATCGCCAAAGTGACAGGCAAAAACTTTTTTGTTTATGGGTACGTCAATTACAAACTGTCTTGTATTCCTTTATTTTGTATTATTTTGAGATAGAACCCATATTATAAATAATGTATCGTTGTTTCATACGTACAAACTAGGCGAATAAAGAGAAAGGTATGATATCTGGGGATCTTTCTTATTCTAGGGTGCATTATGTACTTTTTACAGGTAATTTCTTTCTTAATACTAGGAAGAAAAGACTCGTAAACACAATACACAATTAAGAAGCTAATGTACAGGTATACGCCGTTTATTGAAGATAGTTTCAAAATGTTGTCATTTATTTCGCCCATTTTTGTAACATTTTCAAATTTAATTACTCGCATGATTACGCCACTACAAATTGTTAAAGCTGTGTCAGTAAGTGGCATTTATTTTAAGCCATTAGTAGATTTTGGTATTTGGTCGTTTCAAAGCGTAAAGTATAAAAAATAATAATATTTAAATTGACCTTTAATTCATTACACATTATATACAAGTAAACAAATTCGCACATTATAAATGAGGATATTAATGAAGCAAATTCAAAGAACATTCCAAACAAATTCCTTAAACGTGATTTGAGGAAAGTATCTTGAAAAATAAAACAAGCACGGTTGACAAAGCTGTAACTCCAACAAACTTCAAACTTTCTACAAACTACAAAATCAATAGAAGGAGTAGTATAACAAATCAACAATGCTAGATAAAAGGTACACATTGTTGGACAGATCCCGCTGCAGACGCCAACAGCACCCCTCCCCCATCCCACAATATCGAATTTCCAACAGCTGTTCTGAAGAGCAAAGTGAAGAAAGTAGACAGCGCTTCACTCGCGTCCTTGAACCTCCTTACAAGTAATCAAACCTGTATGTTACAGTTTGCTGTTTTGCATCTTAAACAATAAACGTGTTTTGATGTACATACTGATGTTTTAAAGTGTTGCTTTTTATTTATTATAAATATTAAAGAATAACTGTTTCAAAATTTAGTCCTGCTCACGACGTCTCGGTTACCTACGGATTTTAAGACCAAGTTTAACCTTGGAGGCTGCATGAACTTCAGTAGGTGGAATAAATTACTCCCATTGCTGAAGGGATGTTATCATAGTCAGATTATCCATCTAACCCCACAAAGGAGAAAGATGAATTAAACAAAGGTCAATAGTGTGAAGACTACATTTGCTACTTCTTGTCTTCTCTATTCATGATCTTGTTCACGTCTGTTTCTGTTTATATTGCGGACAATATAATGACAACATTTATTTATTATGCTTTTATTGGTTCCTTTTTAATTGGTCAATGAATTCAACAAAACAATCAACAATGCAAAGTTTACATGTTGTACAGTGATGGCTTCAAGTCCTCACTGCCTTCGCCTTATTTTGAATGTGCCACTGTTACTGTAATAACGTCTTTGTTGTATGTTACTAGCATGATCGATTATCACTAGTGAGGGACATGTTAAGCTCATTTGTAAATTACCACCAATAAAATATTTTAATTCTTTTATTATTTCTGATTTTTTTTTATATCTAACCTAATTTACTCAGAAACCACCTGACCGTAGTTATTACAACTGTGTGCTTTAACAGTTTATTTTTTAAGCAGTTCTACTTTTATATCATACTCAAAATCATCATCTTGGACATTAAAAGGACATAACCAAACATAGACGACACAAAACTCTTATGCAGTCATATTTTCATGTATGAATCCGTGCTTATCTTTGGGAATACGGTGGAATGTAACCACTTTTCCTACACGGGCTTTCTTATTATTATTGCACCTTGCAATAGCAGGCATTTTGCGTGGGCAGCACATTATTACCCACACATAATCGCACTAACTATTGTTAAGTTAACATTCGCAGAGTGGGTAAAATAATTTATAACATTTAAGAGCACTTTCCACAACATATAAATCACCACACTAATGTAATGCCGGTTGAAGGTAGACGAAGATGGGTTACGCCAGTAACGTCATGATGCCGTAGACACTCCAGAAGCTATTCTACAGCGTAATGTGTTGAAATTAAGAAGCACTTCATTCGTGTTCTTGAACCCGTCCACAAATCATAAAGCCTATGTTTGCACCATTGATGTCACGCGTGTGTTATAGATACCATAGAAAGTCCAGCAACTTTTCAAGAATTTAATGTGTGAAAATTAGATAACACTTAATTCTCGTTCTTGAATACGTCCACGATAAACAAACCTGGGTTTGCAACATTGACGTAAGTGGCTGTTGGTTACTTTACATTCCCCTCACCACCCCTACCGTGTATTCTAAATGTTGTGGAAATTCTAACAGCTGTTCTAGAGTGTAATTTGGGGAAAGTAGACAACCATCAGTTACGTCCTTCAACCCTTCCATGTGTAATGAAACATACCGATAACACTTTTATGTTACATGGTAGATACATACAATTATCTTTCTTTCATATAAACGCAGTATAAACCAAAAAACAAACCAAGAACCAACTATTCTTTCAAGATACTATTCTACTCAAGCATTTATAATTAAAAAGTCATCATCCTAGCAAGCGTACAAATATAATCTACAAAAAATTTATTGTTTTGCATGTTAAGTTTGTTTGTCAAATTTTAACTAGAAATATAAAATGTAAATATTTCTTATACAGACCTATTTTCAGTTCCGCCGCTCTGTAATAAAACCAGAGTGTATTTACAACTTTTTCTGAGTTACATCTATCAATAATTCTTAAATAACATCGAAAGAGAGTTATGCCTCGCTATTTTTATAAAGTATTATAGCTCCTAAATCAAATCAGAGATAGTTTTAAATGATACACAATAATTTGTTATGTTACCCATGGTATCCAATTCATGAATTAACTGCTTATTAAGTCTGTTAAGTCTAACTAAGAGTGTATCACGAATGAATGAATGTCTCTTTATGGTGGTTGTTATACCTAATGTTTTTAGTCATATCTATCGTTTTAAATGATTAATGTAAAGAAATTCATATCAAACTTTAAATAAAATCATTACAATGTATATATATATATACATATATATGTGTATATATATGTATGTATATATATATATATATATATATATGTATGTATATATTAGCCATAATTTATTCATGAAAATATGTATATTTAGACACAGTAACAGAGTACTTTAATTTACTAGCTGAAAAATAATACGATACGATTAAAAAACATGTATAATTACAGGTTATTTTAACTTGAGTATTAGTCAGTAGTTGAAAAGATGAAAATAATTATAAATGAATTAGCAGGGAGTTTTATTTTGTAGTTCCTTTCAACGCTGTCTGCAGTTTTAACAAGTTCTCTGGGGAAAATTAATAATAGCCATCTTTGGTTTACATTTCACTACAAGAACAAACAATTTTGCTTGGTTTTTCCTCCAAGAATAATAGCTGCAGTGTTTGTTCTTATAATTATAAGCAAGCCCAAGAATATGATAACTGATAACTCGGTTTGAATGTTATTTTTCTATTTGTGAGAACGTCGTTGACTGACCATACAAAACTAATTTTTCTTTTAATTCGGCATATAACTTACTTTTGTATTAATGATAAGAACATTTATTAGCTGGTAAAATATAACTATGTCATTTAATTTTTGGACAAATTTGGTATGATTCTATCAGAGAACAAGAGAGAACGGATAGATTTGTAAATTACTGAACGTCAAACAATTAATGAAAAAATTTCTTAAGAAAAGGAAATTAAGTTTTTCCTTAAATTATCAATAATCATATCACCAATAAGAAGGATCTTGCCTTAATGAGGCTTTTTCAATTATATAAGAGATGATTTGTAAACCATCATTTAGATTACCCTGTTCTGGTCGATATATCCCAACGATGTAAAGTAGGGAGTTACTGATTTTGATGCTTCCTACATCTACTTCTCATAAGACTTCTTCATATTTTTCTATAAGGATTTGTGGTTCACTGTCTAGAACTAGCTCTTTCAGAAAAACACCAACATCTCATAGTCATAGGTTTATCTGCAAAAAGCAACAACAAGATCGTATAAGGCAAGATTTTTGTGTTTGAGACTGTCACTTTTTAAACCTTGTTCTATTAACACTAGTATACTTGGAGGGATTTTATCTAGAAGGTGGTTTAGTCTGTCTCCTTATTGGCTAATGTTCTGATATTTTGTTAGAGTACAGTGAGGTGGTTTGATTTTGAAGATTTTTGTGTGTTTTTACTTGTGTTTTTGGCCCCGTGAAGGCTGTATGGTTTTGTCGTTTTATTAATCTTTCCGTGTTGATATATTTTTTTTTATTTATAGTGAAATATCCTGTGTTTTTTTTTTTATTCTATCTATAACATAGATTTCAACATTTTTATTTCCAACTAGCGGAAGTAATCGTTTTATTGTTAATCATGTGAAACATAATTATTAACATAAATCAGTTTTATTTTCATTGTAGTGCTTTGTGATGAGTTTTGTTTGATTACCTGGTGCATACACAAACAAATCTGATGGTTTTCCAACACGGGAACAGGCAACATACAATTGACCTTGTGAGAAACATGGTTTTTCAAAATTGATACCACAAACACTTAATTATTGCCCCTGAGACGTATGGTCATAGCAAAAGCAAGGTACACTGCAATCTGTAGTCGTTTAAACTCAAATGGCACATCAGTCGGAATCATTGGGATGCGCAGTATGAGAATATCTTCTACTTTATACTTTTCTTTCAGTATAGTTGCTTTTATCACGCTGTTTAGTAATATTTTATCGCTAACTGTGTACCGTTGCAAAGACGTGGTTTGTTGATATTTCGCAACATTATAACTATCGATCCAACCTTTAATTGAAGATTGTGAGGTGAGAGATTTTCCTCTTTCATGAGATTTTTGGTGTCATAAACCAGACACTGTTGTAGATAGTTGTTTGTAAAGTGAACAGATCAATTTCCAGATATAACTTTAACTTCACTTAAGACTTTAACTTTAGCTGTTTGTCTCTTTAAATTGGATTGGAAGCCAACACTGGAACTTTTTATCCGAAGGCGTGAGTAACACCCATCTTTCGAAGACATTCTATTCGTTCTTTAAATCGTATGTAAAGTTTCTATCAATCTCTTCTCGTTAAAAAAATACATTTTTTCCTAATCTAAAACGTGTATGGTATTAAATTCTAGATGGCCTACATGCACATACTTCCAATTTTATTTTAATAATAATTTTCATGTGTAACTAAAATTAAATGAATAATTAAAGCTATGCGAATTCGTTTAAAACCGAATTAGTTGTTGATGTTTTATTACAGATTTAATAACATTAAATGAGGTTAAACAAATGATATGAGAAGGTTCCATCTTATAACATAATCTTGAATAGCTCAAGGAAGAACGATAATTACAAATTATAGTGTAGCGTCAAGCATTACCGATTCTTTATTGAGCAAACATAACTTTATACTGACATGAAATTAAATCATAAATTTTAAAATCCAGATAAATATGGCCCTCACAACCCTTGGTTAAATGCTTCTGCATAATCAGATTTCTTCGAACTTTGTAATGACACGTAGCTGCAGGTTAAAGGTTCAACACAATCCTTACTGAAACAAGCATTTTTACAGGTTGTTTTTTGCTGAAAACAGCGGTTTTACTTAGAATACTTTCGATTTCATCCGACTACCACTTTCAGGTTAAACACTTTAAAAAGTATCTCAAGGAAATATCAGCGTTTAGCAAATATTTTATCCACACACACATATATATAATATATGTGTGTCTGTGTGTGCGTGTGTGCGTGCGTGCGTGCGTGCGTGCGTGCGTGCGTGCGTGCGTGCGTGTGTGTGTGTGTGTGTGTGTGTGTGTGTGTGTGGTGTGTGTGTGTGTGTGTGTGTGTGTGTGTGTGTGTGTGTGTGTGTGTGTGTGTGTGTGTGTGTGTTAATTTATTCATTTAGAATATCGGTCTCACTTTGGTGTCGCCTACAATGACTAAAGATGAAAAATCTAATATTATTATACTAACAACATTATTTTAACTCAAAACATTATTAATCATCGAGTTCTACCACGATTGGAAGTAGAAATTTGCTGGAAATAATGTATACTGATTATGATTATGTACGATTTCACGATAAGCCGCAAATCACTAAATCATTAATTGTATGTAGCCTATGCCCTTTTTTGTCTGTTTTGTCTGAACCTATTAGTATTAATTATAATAAACTATAATTCAGTTCATCAACAATGGATAACTCATACAGGTGTCTTCACAAGTACTATAATGACAGTTCAAACTGATCAGCAGTATGTAACAAATTAAAACCATCTTTTACCGATCGACCATAAATATAATAATACCACATAAAACACTACGCTAGGAAAAACAAATGTCTCACAACTCTAGTAAGATAGAGATGAGATAGTCTAGGATCCGAGATCCATTTGCATTAAATAAACACACAACATTGTTTTTCTTTCATCTAAGTACGTTGCCCCGTTTATTAATATCCTTGGTATGTACATCATTAGCTGACGCTAATAATTACGTATATAAGGGTTGGTATTAAGTGTGTTAAGCTTAAAAAAATTTAATCTGAAAAAATTATTATTTCATATTTGTAAACCTTTCTATACCCTCATAATTTGATCTCCAACACAATAGGCGCTGAAGACTATAAAATTGTTTTTTGGGAGAAGATCCTCTAATGGTTTTAACAAAAACACAGATTCTGTCCTTATATAATGCAAACTGTTTCTCACAGCTTGGATAACAATCAATTGTCTGTTCAAAAAAAAGGAAAATAGCTAAATAGGAAATTATTTTCCGACTTGCTTGCTGCATATAAATTCTTAATATCATTCCTCTACTTTAAATTTCATAATTTTCACAAATTATGTACTGTAAACGTTTATGTGTGCTGAGAATAAAGTCTGAATTTGTCACGATTAAGTCCTATTCCTTTCCTTTACATCTCTTATATTGTTTTACTAGACACATGCCAGTAGATTTACATTTATCGTGGGGACAATTTCCAAAACAGGACCTACGTGTAAGTTTATTAAAAAATACACATTTGAGGTTGAAACAGAATTTAAGCCCAGTTTGGAAGCTTTCACTGGGATTTCATTACATTTAGGGCTTTTAGAGGGCACATTTTCACAGAGAATTTAAACGGATTGCCCCCAGGGATATTTGTTGTGAAAACAGTAAACACAGCGTAAAAATGTTCGTTCACGTTTCAAAGAAAAACTTGTTTGAAATCGTTCTATTTGTAACATATCTAAAACAGATATACTATTTTACAACTGTATTGTGGTAACCCAAAATTCCTTTAAGTAAATATAGATAATGTTGTAATATATTTTTTGTCTCAAGAAAAACCGGATACTGTCCTTATAAAAATGTTGTACATGTTAACTAGCATGGATGTTAACCATTATTGCATTTAACCTTGTCATTGTTCGAGTAGAGAACCACCACAACACCATAATTCTACTCATATTTAACTCCTTAATATTTATTAATTGCACTTTAAAATCTCTTTAATTCACTAACTACTTTTATAGTGGTTTATAGACTACTTCTTCAGCATCATTAGTATCATGTTTATAATTTTGTTGTTTTGAAACTAAGACTTCAAAATAATATTATTGAGAGTAATGTTTTTGTTTTTTGTATTCCCATATTCTAGTTTCTGTTTATCTAGTTTAAAAGTAACTCATTCCAATGTTATAAATTATATAAAAATTTTACCTTTTGAATAGAATATTTTTCAAATTAAATGTATCAAATCTAAATTAGTCTAATTTGTCCGATAAGTCTAGAACTAACAGGCAAGAGTACTGTCCCCCCTCCCCTCCCCGACAACAGGCTTACAGTCCGGTCGGTTGTTTAAAGTGCCAATTCACCGCATCTGGGTTGTTAATGTACAAGCTTTGAAGAGAGTTTACATATTATTTCATAAAAATTAATTTTTAATAGTTTATTACATGGGACAATTTTATTGTTGGCGTGAATTATTTATGTTTTATTACAAATTATAAATTGAGGGAATTCTATATTTATTCGTTTCAGTGTTTTAACATCCAGAGTTGAGATTCGGCTTCCTCAATATGCTACTTCTTAGATGTAATGAAAACTGTCATCTCCATATTGTAGTTTTTACCGAACGTATTTTTGCTTGATGTGCTCCTAAATAATGGAATAAGACTACGACTAAAATCAAATTAGAGAAGGTGAGATTTCTATTTATAATCTTGAATAATACTATATAACATAATCAACACATTTCTTTTTGTATTGTGTAAATCTCTTGCAATGTGGACTGAATAGATTAGTGCGCACATTGGACTTTCATATATAATTTACTCTTCTCTTTACGTTGTTTCAATACAAATCGCCAAAATGACAGCCATAATAAATTTTGTTTAAGGGTACGTTAATTAAAAACTCTCTTGTAGTCCGTTATTTAGTATTATTTTGAAATAGAACCCATATTATAAAGCATGTATCGCTGTTTCATACGTACAAACTAGGCGAATGAAGAGAACGGAATGATATCTATGGATCTGTCTTATTCTGCGGTGTATTATGTATTTTTGCCAGGTAATATCTTTCTTAACCCTAGAAGGCCAATTTGCAAACTATTTTTCAGAAATTCACCAAAAATATATTTCTTACTCTTACCTAGTCATGCTGCATACTGATTTCTTCAAAAAGAGTTGCAGTTTTATATTATTACAAAATAATATTATTTATTAAACCCTGAAGTGGACTTATTATATGGAAAACCAAAACATTTAGATTTACCGAACTAAAATTGTAACTTTGACACGTTCTAAAAAATAATAAACACATAATTACAGAAAATTCATTATACATAAAAGTTATAAAAAATGGTTACCTACAATAACTCAAGAAACAAATTTTGAAAATTATAAAAAATAAGTAAAATTAGACTACAAAATAAAAAATTGCTAAATAAAAAAAGTTATTTTGTTGAAACTGGTAAAAACCAACCTCCATGCTGTAGAATCTTTGCTTATTTGAAGAAAATGAGGGTTTCTACAGATCTATCATCGCTTATCACAGTAATTTATTATTTCATTTTTTTGTTTATGATCAAACTAGAAAATGAAATTTGTTGCCAGAAAACCGTGGATAAAGAAACTAACACAAGATTGTAAAAACAATGCCAAATTTATTACACACCGAAAAGACAATTTTATAAAAGAAAAGGAAATATATACATGTAAATTTTTGGCAGAGAAACTAGGACAGAAAGTTTTTTTTTGGCCAATGAAGCCAATAAATAGCGTACTATATGAAACGTAGGCGTATTCATTGCGGCGGCGAGTAATCGTAAAATTTTGTCGAAAGTTTATAATTGTTTTCAATGTTATCATTGATATAAATCTAAATTTTCATATATATAATTTTCAGTATATATTTCCGCGTTTATTAATATATAAAATAACACGTGTTACAATAGGATAAATTAGGAAAAATGTCTATTATACAAAACCTTTGTTCAACAGACTCGAAACGAGTACCAGAGACAAGACACGTAATCACAATACACAATTAAGAAGCTAATATATGCGCAGTTTATTTAATATATATATAATTACAAAATTTCAAACTTTATTCATTTCTATCGTCCATTTTTGTAACATTTACAAATTTAATTACTCGCATGATAACACTAATCAAAAATTTAAAAGCTGTGTCAGTATGTGGCATTTATTTTAAGATTTCGGTATTTGGTCGTTTCAAAGCCTAAAGTAGATTATATATATTAAGTTTACTCTATTTACATACAAATAATATTTAAATTGATCTTAAATTGGTTATAGTAATGTACAGGCAAACGAATTTCGCATAGAGTTACAGAGTGTAAATGAGGAAATCAATGAAGCAAATTCAAAGAAAATTCCAAGCAAATTCCTTAAAGGTGATTTGAGGAAAGCATCTTGAAAAATAAAACAAGCACGGTTGATAAATCTATAACTTCAAAAAAATTCAAACTTTTATACAAACTACAAAATTAAAAGGAGTAGTAGAACAATGCTAGGTCCAAAGTTCACATTTTAGACGGATTCAGATGCAGACGCCAACAGCACCCCTCCCCCCACCCAAAATATCGAATTTCCAACAGCTGTTCTAGAGAGTAATGTGAAAAAAGTAGACAGCGCTTCAATCGCGTCCTTGAACCCCTTACAAGTAATCAAAGCTGTATGTTACAGTTTGATGTTATACATCTTAAACAATAAACCTTGCTCACAATGACTCGGTTTCTTACCGATTTTAAGACCAAGTTTAACCTTGGAGTCCGTATGAACTACAGTAGGTGGAATAAATTACTCCCACCGCTGAAGGGATGTTATCATAGACAGATTATCCATCTAACCCCACAAAGGAGACAGATGAATTAAACAAAGGTCAATATTACGAATACTACATTTGCTACTTCCTGTCTTCTCTATTCATGATCTTGTTCACCTCTGTTTCTGTTTTTATTGCGGACATTAAAATTACACATTCAATTATTATGCTTGAGTCAATGGTTCCTTTTCAATTGGTCAATGAATTGAACAAAACCATAAACAATGCAAGGCTTACAGGTTTGGACTGATCACTACCAGTCCTCACTGCCTCTACCACTATTTTAAATGTGTCACGGTTACTATAATAACGTCTTTGTTGTATGTTACTAGCATGATCGATTATCACTAGTGAGGGACATGTTAATCTCGTTTGTAAATTACCACCAATAAAATATTTTCATTCTTTTATTATTTATTATTTTAATTTTCAAAAATATATAAATGTATTGAGAAACCTTATAATCGTTGTTATTACAACTGTGTGCTATAACAGTTCCCTTTTTAAGCATTTAGACATCATCAAAATCATCACCTTGGAGATTAAACGAACATAACCAAACATAGACGACACAAAAATTATGCACAGACATATTTTCATGTATGAATCTGTGCTTATTTTTGGGAATACGATGGAATGTAACCACTTTTCCTACACGGGTTTCTTATTATTATTATTATTGCACCTTGCAATAGCAGGCATTTTGCGTGGGCAACACATTATTAACCACACGTAATCGCACTAACTATTGTTAAGTTAACATTCACAGAGTGGGTAAAATAATTTATAACATTTAAGAGCACCTTGCACAACATATATATCACCACACTAATGTAATGCCGGTTGAAGGTAGACGAAGGTCGGTTACGCCAGTGACGTCATGATGCCGTAGACACTCCAGAAGCTGTTCTACAGCGTAATGTGTGCAAATTAGGAAGCACTTCATTCGTGTTCTTGAACCCGTCCACAAATCATAAAGCCTTTGCTGGCACCATTGATGTCACGCGAAAGGTCCAGCAACTTTTCAAGAGTGTAATGTGTGAAAATTAGATAACACTTAATTCCCGTTCATGAATACGTTCGCAACATTGACGTAAGTGGCTGTTGGTTACTGTACATTCCCCTCGCCACCCCTACCGTGTATTCTAAATTTTGTGGAAATTCTAACAGCTGTTCTAGAGTGTAATTTGGGGAAAGTAGATGAACTTCAGTTCCATCCTTCACCCCTTCCGTGTGTAATGAAACCTACCGATACGCCTTTATGTTGCATAGTACATACATGCTATTATATTTGGTTTATATAAGCTCAGTAGAAACCAAAAAACAAACCAAGACCCAACTATTCTTTTACGATACTATTTTACTCTCGTATTTATGATTAAAAGGTATCATCCGAGCAAGCGTACATATATTATCTACAAAAAAATCTTTTTTGCATGTTAAGTTTGTTTGTCAAATTTGAACAAGAAATATCCAATTTTCAGTTCCTCCGCTCTGTAATAAAAGCAGAGTGTATTTACAAATTTTTCGTTCCGTCTCTCAATAATTTTTAAATAACATCGAAAGAGAGTTATGCCGCGCTATTTTGATAAAGTATTGTAGCTCCTAAATCAAATCAGAGATAGTTAATTTAGTTAATTTAATACACAATTTGTTATGCTACCCATGGTATTCAATTCATGAGTTAACTGCTTATTAAGTCTGTTAAGTCTAACTAAGAGTGTATCACGAATGAATAGATGTCTCTTTATGGTGGTTGTTATACCTAATGTTTTTAGTCATATCTATTGTTTTAAATGATTAATTCGAAGTAATTCATATTAAACTTTAAATAAAATCATTACAATGTATATATTAGACATAATTTATTCATGAAAATATGTATATTTAGACACAGTAACAGAGTACTTTAATTTACTACCTGAAAAATAATACGATACGATTACAAAACATGTATAATTACAGGGTATTTTAACTTGAGTATTAGTCAGTAGTTGAAAAGATGAAAATAATTATAAATGTATTATCAGGAGGTTTTATTTTTTAGTTTCTTTCAACGCTATCCGCAGTTTTAACAAGTTCTCTGGGGGAAAATTAATAATACCCATCTGTGGTTTACATTTCACTACGAGAACAAACAATTTTGCTTGGTTTTTCCTCCAAGAATAATAGCTGCAGTGTTTGTTCTTATAATTATAAGCAAGCCCAAGAATATGATAACTGATAACTGGGTTTGAATGTTATTTTTCTATTTGTGAGAACGTCGTTGACTGAAAGTACAAGACTAATTTTTCTTTTAATTCGGCATATAACTTACTTTTTTATTAATGATAAGAACATTTATTAGCTGGTAAAATATAACTATGTCATGTAATTTTTGGACAAATTTGGTATGCATCTATCAGAGAACATAAGAGAGAACGGATAGATTTGTAAATTACTGAACGTCAAACAATCAATGAAGAAATGTTCTTAAGAAAAGTAAATTGAGTTTTTCCTTAACTTATCAATAATTATGTCACAAATAAGAAGGATCTTTTTTATGAGGCTTTTTCAATTATATAAGAGATGATTTGTAAACCATCATGTAGATTAGCCTGTGGTGGTCGATATTATCCCAACTATGTAGGGAGTTATTGATTTTGATGCTTCCTACATCTACTTCACATAAGAGTTCTTCATATTTTTCTATAAGGATTTGTGGTTCACTGTCTAGAACTAGCTCTTTTAGATATACACCAACATCTCATAGTCATAGATTTATCTGCCTAAAAAACAGCAACGAGATTGTATATGGCAAGATTTGTGTCTTTGAGACTGTCACTTTTTAAACCTTGTTCTATTAACACTAGTATACTTGGAGGGATTTTATGTAGAAGGTGGTTTAGTCTGTCTCCTTATTGGCTAATGTTCTGATATTTTGTTAGAGTACAGTGAGATGGTTTGATTTTAATCAGTTTTATTTTCATTGTAGTGCTTTGTGATATACAATGATTTTTGTTTGAATAACTGGGGCATAGACAAACAAATCTGATGGTTTTCCAACACGGGAACAGACAACGTACAATTGACCATGTGATAAACATGGGTTTTCCAGATTAATACCACAAACACTTAATGATTGCCCCTAGGACTTTTTTATGTTCATAGCAAAGGCAAGCCACACTGGAATCTGTAGACGTTTAAACTGAAATGGAACATCAGTCGGAATCATTGGGATGCGCGGTATGAGAACATCTTCCCCTTTATACTTTCCTTTCAGTATAGTTGCTTCTATCACGTTGTTTAGTAATTTTTTATTGCTAACCGTGTGCCATTTAAAGACGCAGTTGGTTGATATTTCGCAACATTATAACTACCGATCCAACCGTTTAAAAACTCCGGTGGATAGTTGAGTACGTCATCTTTTGGTTAGTAGCCGAATCAACTGATTTATATACCCTCGATTCGCCTGTAATTTGATCTTGAATTTTGAAATTTAATTAATTTACTTCTTTATTTTTTGCAGCCAATATAGCTCGTTCTCTCAACTAATCATAGTTTCTGTAATTTTGAGAAACATATGGAAACACCTTCTACGTAAATAAGTTCATCTTTTGATCGAGTTAACTGACAAAAACTTTGAGGAAAGTTAATGCAGCCAGTCAACATGTCTATAGGAAATTTGCCATTACCAATGTCAATGAGCTGTTTAGAGAATATGTTTCCAGATTTGTCATTTTGCAACTCGACACGCCTATTCTTGCTTAAATGAAGTACTTTTACATGTTTCCACAAATTGGAGGACTTTAGACATGCATTGAGTTCATTACCTGGCGTTGATCGTGGAATAACTGTCAATTTTTTACGAAAATCTCTTGCTAATAAAATCATTGCACCACCAAATCGGTTATTATTCCTCCGTAGATCTTTTAAGATTCTGTCTAAAGCCTCCATAGATGTTTTATGTGCCATCGTGCATTCATCTCAAACTATCAATTTACATTGCTGCAAAACCTTTGCCATTGCAGAGTCTCATTGCTTTGCATAATTAATGGCAATATTAGTGCTGACACAGCCCGTTTGACCACCTTCAAGCAAAGTTGCTGCGATTCCCGACGAAGCGAGTGCAAGTGTAATTTTATTTTGTGAGCGAATTGTTACTAATATTAATGAAATCAAAAAAGGTTTCTCCTGCACCACCAGGTGCATCAAAGAAGTAAATCCCTCCAGTTTCATCATTTGTTACTTTCATAAGAGTATCAAATACATATTTCTGTTGTTCACTCAACAGTGGAAGATTTATTGAATTAATTCTTTCAAAGTGTTGAGACCATACAGTTTTTCTCGATGCAACTATTGGTTAAAAGCATCATGCATTGGACGATTGGGCGCGGCCAGACCTAATTGAATTAATAGTTTGTTTGACATCATCAAGCACATGTCCTCAATCAAAATCAATTCTTCGTTTACATTTCTTCACTGATTTGTATATTTGGATTTCCCATTCTATTCCGTATTAGGTACAAAATATCATCATACATATAATCTTTGTACTTGCTCCACAATCAACTGGGTTTTATGGGAAGCATGTAGATATGATTATAGAAAACAATGTTCGTATTTGACGAGCGTGTGATGATATTACAGCATCATTGAGAGTTTGATCCCAATGAGCGTCATTTTCTAGTAATTGCAAACGTTGACAGGCTTCTCTGTAAGATCCACACAATTCACCATCAACGGTTCGTAAATTTTGGAATGATGTTGGGCCGCGTATATTGACTAATAGCAATCTTAAATAAAAACATTCATCATTGCTTGGATGTACTGAATAAATTCGACCAATCGCATCGGTGGAATATACATCTGGGTATACTGGAACTGGTTTTCTTTTTTTAATGTTATGTTGTTAACGCAAGTAGGCATACATCAGGTATATATTATTTAAGTTCATGGTAAATAGTATCAGAGTTTAACTTAATTATTATATCATGTTTGGCACGTGTAGGAGCATTTCTGATTCTAATTAATTATATACATAACCTCACAGCTGAATCTGCCTTGTCATCCCGTCAAGAAAACACAAATCTCGGATCAACAGGTTTCGGAAACTTACTTCGGTCAAAAAGCGTATATTTCCAGTCCTTGTCATATATATCAGGTCAAAGATATTTCCAGTACCTTAGTAGAGTTTGCCTTGTTGTTCTGACGAAGAAAAAGTATATATACTTACGTAGGACCGAGATGCCCACTTCGTGTAAAACGTGCCTACTTAAGACCGTTTAAATTCACTTATCTACTATGTCACAGTTTAGATTATCATATTGCCTCGATCAAAATACTATATAGGTTCGAGTATCCAGTTCTCGGAAATCTATTTTAGTCAAAATCGTGATGACATAGTTCAGTTTTCATTGTCCTGATGAAGAAAATACACACATAAGTAGGACCGAAAAGCCTATTACGACCTAGGGGGGAAGTCCTACCTACTTTTGGTTATGCAACATTCCAAAATAATCGTTATTAAAGTTTTACGCTATACCAGTCTTGCTTTTTGGACTATAGCCAGGGAAACAATGAATTGTTGAGCCATGTTAGTATTCATTTCTCATTTTTCCATAAGCCACTGTTAAAATGCAATATCACAATTTCAAGGAAGCCCACCAGTTTAAAGTAACTTACGTGAAAACATTCACAACTTTATTCATTAAGGTTGGTTACATAACAGTGTTTAAATAATATTTAAAATCTATTAGACTATCCATCATTGGCGCAATCTGAATTAAAATTTAAATATTAACTACATATTTACTATTTGCATTACACTACTGATCAATCAATGTTTACTTAATATTTCATCACATTTAAATGTAAATAGATGTTTCAGCCAATTTTTCGACATAAAACCGAAGGTTTGAACTGTTTAGTGCCAGTTTAATTTGGATTGTGAAACGTAAAAACTACATTTTTTCTGAATTTCAAAATATTCAAGGTAACTTTTATTATATTTTACTTCAAAAAAACCTTCCATGGATTTCAACGAAACTTAAAAACATTGGCCAAATTGGTCCAGGCGTTGTAGAGTTATGTGCTTGCCAACACATTTTGCAATTCATTTTTATATTATAGATTCAAATCTATATTCTTTCTGAGGTAAAGAGGTTTTGGTATTGCTTCCGATCCGTTTGAGTATCTGTGTATGTCTGGACATACTAGAAGAATTTCTGAGTTTTTGACAGGTGAATATTATTTTTTGACTATAGTAATGGAGGTAAGTTTTGAGTATTTCCTGTATCGTGTCGTAGCTTTCTAGAAGTTGCTAGGGATGAATTGTTGTTTGGCAGGGTTTGTCTGTTTTCTTCGTAGTCTTGGGTGATAGATAAATGGCTTGGTACGTTCTGGTCCATTGTCGTTTCTTGATTTTGTCTTATTACCATTTTTAATTATATTTTGTTTTCCTGTGGTAATGAAATACCCTTTACTTCAAGTGAATGTTAAAACTGATCGACCAGGTCTTGACTGTTGCACCTGTTCATTATTATTGTCCACTTCCTCAGTGTATCATCTACCACAGCGGAATAGTAGATAAATGACTGTGTATGTCTCGATACAGGAAATGTGCAGTGTGATATGGAGTCGTACATTTTGTGATTGGTCTTCGATGTTCGCACAGCTGCTACATAGTTTGTTTGCTTCCCCTGGTATTCATGGATTTGTAGATGAATTGAGACTCAGGTAACTGCGGACATGGTTTGCAGCTTGTTTGAAGATAAGGACTTGGTATACGTCCCTGTATATCTGCAGCTTATTTATGTCATCTAGAAGAATCAAACGGATCTTTAATTTTATTATATTAAGAGCAGTTACCACACAGCAAAAAATAAAAACATGGAGAGCTTCTTATAAGTGTAAGTGTTAAGAACATACATTATCATTACAAGATCATTATTACTATTTTATGGTAGTTTCAATATGGTATTAATAAACGTGAAACTGTCACCACGTGTATGTTTCCGGAAACTAAACTTCCAGTTTTCGGTAAGATGGGGTGGGCACTACGACGCGAGAGGGTGTAGATCTTTGTAACGACATTTGTAATTAACTTTCCACTCTATATCTGTTTATGCTATTAAAGCTAGTTTTACTAATTTAAGCAATACTTGAGAGGAAGTTTGACGTAATAATTTATACATTTGAGTAATCTCTCAAAAAAAAGTAGCTGCTAAGCAGGAAGATAAATTGTTTTGAAAATATTCACCTATTTGAGGTAATACTGCAATTTAAAAGTAATTTACGAAAACTTTACTGTTTCAAATACGGTGGCTGTACACTATCTCAAACTGTACAAACTATCGTAAGATTTTTATTTATATACACTTTTTAAACGTAATTCTGATTCCAAAATAGGTAATTTAGTGTGCTTTTAACTTAATGAGACATTCATTTACTACTCACAACTGCTACAGCTAAGTGGCATTTACCTTGCAAAATTAAACAGTCACTTTTGTTTTTTTTTAAGCTGGTTTATTTATTAAAGCATGGCATTTCTTTATTAAAACATGACGAAAACAATGCAGAAAGTGTAAACCAACAGTAATGTTTCAGTAGTAAAGTGTTGCAGGATTGGGCTTCATAAGCATATAAGCCTCAAGCTTAAACACGTACCTCGGCTTTAGATGTGAGGCAGAGATTTGTTTTACAACTGTATTTGTTAACAGTTAGGCTAAAATAATGAAAATATTATAACTAACAAAACTTTATTTCCAAATTTGTATACACTTGGTTAGTATTCTATTGGGGTATACTGTAAACACATAATGTCAACATCTCATTCATAATATTTAAAATTGTAAATTCCTCATTTTAAAATTGTAAATTCCTCATTTGAGTCAATCTTAATTTCGTTTGATTTGGTTAAAGGTGCCTCTTTTAATTTTTTCCACAAAATTCATTCTTATAATATTCACTCCAGCAGATGAACTGTTTCTTCAAGTACCACTGTAACTTCATAGAAGCTCATGCACTTCATTTTTCCTCTTGCTTTGTCAGTTGCTATTTAATTTTTCTTGTATACTTTATTCTTTCTGTATACTTAAACTGTTAACACGAAAAACATTAACCATTTCTGTAATAATCTTAAAACAACAATATTAGTTGCGTATTAATTATATCTTGAATGTAATCATTATTATAATCCTACCATTCAGGGGTTTACGTTGTTGTTATAACATTTCAATCAGAATTATTTTAATCTGATTAATTTTAGCAGACTCTGAATAAAGTTCTTGATTTAATTCAAATGTTTATTTTTCCAAATTCTAGTATTTATACAGCAGAAAAAAATGTTTAAGGTGTGTCGCTAGCTTTGATCACATGCACATTTTGAGCATACTTGTGAATCTCTTGTTTAAAACGTTACAGACAAGCATTGTTATCGATTTTTAATTCTTATGATAAGAATAAGTATACATATATATTACATAAAATAATTATTATATATACATGTTTGTGTTTGTATGTACTTTTATTTTTACTCCACGTGTACTCAGTTACCATATTACACTCAACGTGTTGGTGTGTCGTAATTTTTATTGGTATGAACATATTTACTTATACTATTTTAATTAATGCATTATGAACTATATTTTCAACAAAGATATTTCATAAAATACCAATGTTGGGAAAACTTCAATCAAATTTTATTGACTTGATTTTTAAGGAATAACTCGTAAAACTACATTTATACAGTTACAGTATTCGAATATTCCTAATCATCGTTTTTGCAATACGCATCAAATAATGATTAATAATTTATTCCATATTTAGCCAAAATGTAACAATTCAGCTTTGAGTTCCTTTATAAAAGGTTCCACCATTTACTTTTTCGATACTTGTTTCGATTCCTAGCAAAATATTCTAACCTTTATGTATAAAGATTTCAGAACATCTTACTATAACTAATAAATGTACCATTTTCAGGATGTTCATATTTTTACATCAAACCAGTTTAACAACTAAACCCAGTGTTGTCACTTTTTTGCCTGTCTGCAAGACAGGTGGGGATAAGTTGCTAGTGCAATAGAGCGTAACTTGATATTCCACAACAATTAACAGATTGATAGAATCCTCTTCAGAATTGCGTCCAAGGCCAGGGTTTAATAGTAAAAAACACACAGCAGGAACAGCATGCATAGACTTTAACATAGTTTACCAATTATTACTTCGGAAGTCAATCTGGAAACGAGACACTAGCGGAAATTTAGGATCCATTACCACCCTGGCATCCCCAGCTCCTGAAACTGCGTTGAAATCATTTCTTATGCTGCTCTAAATCATGAGAATGTTAATTTAGTTGCCGAAAAGTCGGGATATTCTATAATTTAGTGTAAGGATGCGTGAATTAATTATAGTCTCCTGTAGACTCAAACGATGACAACGACGAAAATGACCTTGATACTTGAAAACAAAGTCTCTCATCCTATTTACTGCAGTTGTGTGATATTTAAAATTCCTCGCTTTTACTGGTTAAAAATTAAAAATATAAAAAATAAAAATAAAATATAAATGTTTTCTGAGTTGCTACATTTAACCTTTACTATATTTCAACCTATAGATTTTACAAAACTACGTAAAAGTCCTTTTTTTGCATGAAATTGTATTTTCTTTAATTTTATACTGAACGGTTTTTGCGCTCAACGTAATAGGTCTTAGGCTATTTGGAAAAACCTGAAATGCTGTAACTTTAAACCACTCCGCAACAGCCGAAGTATTTTAGTATATGTATTATAACCCTTTAGGGTTATAAATAAGTTTACTAAACAACCCATTAAAATACGATTAAGAGAAATAAATCAAATAGTTTGAATTGAATGAGGTTATAATAATCATATTTAAGGAATACTTTAGGCATTTTCACGAATAATATTAATTATTGCAAAACACCCATAAGACATAACTGTATCCTCTTTTATTTAATACTGAATGATTTTTGCGCATGGCTTAATTGTATTTTTGTTTTTTTTTTATATATTTCGGAAAACTGAATCTGTACTTTTAAATCCCTCCCCCCCCCAGATCACCCCAACACCCCAGTATTCACCCCGTATTATATTTATTAGGATCATTTAAAGTGTCTGTTTCAAAACGGCTACACTTCATTTTCCTAATTTGATCTAAGTAAGAAAGCAGAATTTTTATGCTTTCACCAACAAATTTTGCCTTCACGAAATAATAATTGGAATACTACGAGTAAGTATTATCATGTTATAGAATACATTACAAACATTCAGGCGTGTAATGGTTATCATTATTACATGGATTAAATCTCAAACCAATTGGAAAATCAAATTTCCTTACTTTTTCTTTTGAAAACTTGCCTTTTAGCTAAGTCAATGGCAAAGAGATCCAAGTGCTCTTGGCTCAAACTTTATCTTAAGTATATTTTAGTAGGTTAAACTTGAAAAAGCGCTTTTAGTGTTACTAGGTGGTACCTATATTGCCCCTTTTTTACTCCATTAAAGTGATCATAACATCTTAGTTTCCTCCGTAGTCGTAAATGGTTGTTTTATTTAGTTTACAGGCTTTCTCCAACTTTTCCCATTCAAACTCTTATTTCACCTTACAATGTCATACAGAAACTTGAATCTTTCATTCCGTATTTTATTTCGCAAAATAAAACTAGAAGGTGTTCTTATACACAGCAAATTTCCTCGCATGGCAGACTTATAATAAAGTAGGCGAGATTATGCTTGCTTACCTAATGCCACATCTCAGTAATAGTAATCAATACCAATACATTTCTAGAAACTAAATAGCCTATTACGACTTCATATTTTTATAAAATCTTATTGGCTATATTATTTACAACTCCCATGATATTAATTACACTTGAAGTCAAACAAATTGGATTTTTCATCGCAATGGTGCAAACACAGTTGCAAATTTCAATTCACAATTGAAGTGGCTAACTGGTCGCTTTCTATCACAAATACTGGTTTAGTGTTTAGGCTGCTATTCATTTGATCTATGCTTTTTTAAAGTAATACATGAGCTTTTATAATGCACTATTAGATCAAGTATTAAAAGTTGATGAAGGTTATGCATTTTTCTTAACAGGAATATTGTGTGTGCTGAATAAAGCCTATCTGTATTACAGTTCAGTATAAGGTTCAATATTTCAGTTGTAACATTTCTAGAACTATATTTAAATGGGAGTAGTTCCCGTTAATGAACCATCTTGTTTTTGTAACAGAACTATATTAGGTATACTGTAATGCAGGTAAAACTATTGTGATGTACTAAAAAATATTTGTCAGTGAAAATATATTTTGAGGCGAAAAAACAAATTTGATTTTAACATTGTCCCTCCCTAAATTATGTGTGAGCATTCAGTGGATAAACTAATGTATGTTGTTGTTTTAAAATTATTAGTAAGTATTATTCATTAATAAAAAAATGTTATTCAAATTTGAACTGGTGTTTTAGTAAAAAAGACATAAACAAAAACGCCAAAACCGCTTTACAGCAAATATCTACATTTTTATAATTAGTAGCGTATTAATGACTGGCAGAATGACACACTCTGAATTTCTGCACAAAATATTTAATTTATTCAAACAAATTTAAAACCATAATATAGATTAAAAAAAGTGCAATATTTATAAGTTCAGGGATTACGTAAAGTTTTCAGCATTCATAACGCATTAAATGGTTATAATTGAGATAAATCACAAGCGCATAGCTATTTAGTTAGTGCAAGTAATTTCCAGTTAAATTTTGAAACGTGTGTGCTTTGTGCAAATTTGCAAGAATACATTTAATTCTAATATCTTCTAAAACAACAATTTTGGTACCTAAATTAGGTCTCAAGTGTAAATTTTCCCAACCTACAAATGTTTGTAAGAAATCAATTCGAATAAAATATATTATAAAAAGTATACTTTATGTATAGTATTTTGATATCATCAGTTAAATAATTTCAAAGCATTTAATGACCATGGGAATTTGCGTCCAAATGCTCGAACACGTTTCATAAACTCATAGCTCTTTTGGCAATGTCCAGTTCGTCAGTGCATCAACATAACTATTCCAGTATTGCCTTGTTTTCATCTCCACATACCAGAACACGTCAATACAGACGAGACTGGAATAAAGTCATACTTCATATAAATTATTGGAGCTTGAAAATATTTCGTAGTGATATATTTGAATCTCGCAGCGTTCTGAGATGTAAAATAAATATACAAAGCATGCATCAAGTGTATCCACTTCATTCAGTGAAAGTGACTGCTTGTTGCGCTGGAGCAAGGCTTGAATAACCTTGTGTTGTTTTAAATACAACAGACACTCGACATTCACTGTAATTTAGATCTCTTTGAAATAATGAAAAACGTTGTTTCTGTCTTATTTGCGTCTTAATTAGGAGTTAATTATAATTAAGGCTTTTGAGTTTCAAATTAACAGGCGGAGTGTTTGCTTTAATTTTGCTTATGACGTTATACCAAATTTCGCCTACAGTATATTGGTATTATATACATATTTAAATTTCTTACATTTATATATATATATATATATATATATATATATATATATATATATAGATGCAACATTGTTTTTTGCGTGAATTTCTTATATATATATATATATATATATATATATATATATATATATATATATATATATATATATATATATATATATATATATATATAAGAAATTCACGCAGAAAACAATGTTGCAGCTTTACTGTTTATGTAGTTAAAAATATATATATATATATATATATATATATATATATCTGTTTCAGAAAGATTTCACTACAGTTATATCATTTGCTGTAAATGAAAATGTAAACAATTACTATGACTTGACGTTTATACAACTTCAATAAAACGTCGCAATAAAACATTATATCGGTTTTATCTAGTATGTACCTACATATACTAAATTAAATTTGACTTTTCCTGTTATTAATGTAAATTGATTTTCACTTTGTATATGTGTATTGTATTTACACAAATCGAGTTTTTTATTCTATGACATTTCATTTACCTTTTACAACACAATAATTTGTAGGATTGAATGAAGGTGTCTGGGGAATGAAGGTCAAAGGAACAAATTATACTTTTTATTTTACATAAAAGTATCTTCAATTTTTAGATTTACTACGGAAGCTGACACATTTCTCACCAGTCTGTTCTTCTGTTTGCCTGTTCGCTGATATCTCGAGAACAATTGAGCTATACACTCCAATACATATTATGATATAAATAATTATGTCACTTGACAATAGTGAAGTGGCAGTTCATTGCGGCCGAATATCCGCTAACTACTGAGCTAGTATCGCGCCAGCACCGCGGTGAGTAGCTGGTATCCGTTATCTACTGAGCTAGTATCGCGCCAGCACCGCGGTGAGTAGCTGGTATCCGTTATCTACCGAGCTAGTATCACGTCAGCACCGCGGTGAGAAGCTGGTATCCGTTATCTACCGAGCTAGTATCACGTCAGCACCGCGGTGATTAGCTGGTATCCGTTATCTACCGAGCTAGTATCACGTCAGCACCGCGGTGAGTAGCTGGTATCCGTTATCTACCGAGCTAGGATCTAGTAAGGACCGTGGTAAGGCGTGTATCCGCTATCTATTGAGTTAGTATCAAGTCAATCTCGAGGTGAGTAGCTGGTAGCTTGGTAACGGTTAGCTAGTACATACTCATACATCAATGGAAATTATATCTTTTCCGTTTTCTTAGTAATCTCCTCCGTTCCAATTAAATTGGTAAAATCGTGTATGCAGTTTTTATAATTACTAACCATATGGTTAACTTAAAGTGCGTTAATTCAAAGGTATCACAACTCATTATAACGATATTCTTGATATCTCCTAACTCGGAATGAATCTTAAAATATGAAGCGTTAATATGGTGCCACAAGTATTACGGTGAAAAATTAATGCTATCCTGATAGTTTTTATCTTATAAATAAAATAACACTGTCCATACTTCACCTATCTATGGACAACTATATCCATACGAGAAATATAATATTGTTTATCTTATCTACGTTAATAACAGTTAGGATAATTGGCTGAGCTTCAGCGAAACCTATCGCTCGTGTGGGTGGAAACATTTCATATCTGTCTGTCTGCCTATCTATCTGTTTGCCTTTTAGCACGATATCTCGAAAAAGATCTGATCGATATACTTAAAATGTTGTATGATACTAAGTTCAATAATGGCGCATTTTACTCAATGGGATTTGGCTGAACGTTAGCGAATATTTCTACATTGGTCTTATAGGAAATCATAATGGCAACTAGAAAATAACAGAATTAATAAATTTGTAAGTAAACTCAATACAACTATAAAAGTTTCATTTGACAAACTGACACATGTAGCTTAACTACCCCAACATATACATTATCTTATAGTAGCTTCGTGAATAGACCTTTATTGTTTAAACTGATATGAGACCGAATTTAGAAGACAAAAACCTTCATATATCATGTGGGATTAATAATAATCCTAATAATACGAGTTTCATAATTCGTCATTTTCACGTCAGCATCTTTTTTGTATGAGTTTATTTTTGTTTATTAATTCACAGAACATCTCTAGCCTGAAATGAACTATAGTGTTGAAGTTTTGCATGAACGTAAGATAAGCCTGTTACAATACGTGGTGTGGCATACTTTTACCTTGTAATTACTAAGTCCACAACCTTTTCCGCTACTGACGTAAATATATTAACTACATCTGAGTAAGCAATTCATTAAACCTAATCTTGATTTTGTATTGTATAAAAGTTTAATTCGCCATCAAAACAGGAAATAAGGAGAATAATACGGAAAAATTTATCACATTCGTCATATTAGGATTCTATCAAATTCGATATCTAATCACCAATAATTTGGGTGTATAGAGGGAAGCACATGGCCAAAATGTTACTATCTAAGGGACGGAGGTGTTCATTTCAGCATTGTAGTTTCAAGGTTTCAAGTATAAGTTGCTGAAATATATACGAAAATATCAATTTTAAGATATATTTTATCAATAAAATATTCAATTGCTACATATTTGTACACAATTTGATGCAACAGTAAATACAATTTTTAAGTACTAAATTACTCAAAATGTTTTTGAAGTTATTCTATTTTATGAAATTTTATGGCTTAAATTTAACATAGATTTTAGATGTATCAACAAATGAAAAAGTATACGTAATACATTACATAATTCTTATTGCACCTTACCCAGTTTTCCAAACGTGAGGGTAAAACTAACGGAGTATTTTGATAAAATCTACGTTCTACCTCATTGGGGTGACTATACCAATAATGTATTATAGAAATCGGAAATACATTAACGCTGATGTAAAACTCTATTCTCTATGTTAAAACATACAGAGAAATAACTACCCTCGAATATGGCATGATTTATTTCAATACTAAGTCTGTCTGTGAACGCAACCAGTATCAACGGGCAACTCCTGAGCTATCAACTGGAGCTTGTTACTGCTGATCAGATCACCTCTCAACTAATTTCATAGTTTTACAATACACATGGATGTTAATTATAGCACATATGCTGGGTCTTGTTACCTATCTA